>NC_069501.1:956551244-956851244 GCF_027579735.1 Bombina bombina | reverse complement strand
TTGCAAAGCAGCAAATTCAAGGTGCAATGTAATTGTATATATAAACAGAAATATACAAAGTATGATCCCAATTTGTTAAAGTAGCACAGAAGTGTAACAAAACTCTCCTATCACACAGTGGTGTATTACACTGGGCTTTTCTCTCCTTCATATATAAAAATTAGAAAGATCTTGCAGTGCTGGAGAATGCCACCCTTTTTCTTTTAAATATTTAGCGAGTTCAGCCCCTGTGAAATCTAAACTGCAACTTCTCTCGAAGCAGGAGAACCTTTCAATATCAGGGCCTTAAAGTGAATGTAAATTTTGATGCTAAAGTGCCTGTTTTTTAAAAATTTGATTAAAACAGGGGCACTTTAATTCATCAAAATTTACATTTCACTCCTGTTGTGAAAAAAACAACAACATATCTTTTAATATTGACAGCCGATCCAGCTTCCTCCGGTCGTCGCAAGCCATTTCTGATGTCAGAAATAATGGATAGGTCATCCTCCAATCACGGCTTCCCCCCCAGGGGAATCAGTGTCTGATTCAACACCATGATTAGAGGAAGCCTGATTCCACATTTTCGACCCAGGAAGAGGCTTTGCGACGGGTGGAGGAAGCTGGAGCTGCTGTCAAGATTAAAAAGGTAAGGTTTTTTTCACAACGAGTGAAATGTAAATTTTGATGAATTAAAGTGCCCCTATTTTTGATGCACTTTAGCATCAAAATTTACATTCACTTTAACTTAAAGAGATATGAAACCCCAATTTTTTCTTTCATGATTGAGCCGGCCCATATTTGGCTCAGCAACTGGGGAGCACTTGCTGATTGGTGCTGAACCAAAAATGAGCCGGCTCCTAATCTTACATTCCAGCTTTTCAAATAAAGATTCCAAGAGAACAAAGAAAAAGTGATAATAGGTGTAAATTAGAATGTTGCTTAAAATTGCATGCTCTATCTGAATCATGAAGGAAACGTGGGTTTCATATCCCTTTAACTTCAAGACCCAACTGCAATTAGTGCCTCTATGCAGCCAGAATAAGTGCAACACAAATAAATAAGAGACCAGTTTAAAGGAACCCCTTGAAGAACATTAAGAACTAAATTCAAACTCCAGGGTGGAGCAATTGGTTTAAACACAGGCTTGATTCTGGTCAAAGCCTGACAAAAAGACTAAACGTCTGGAACATCTGCCAAACGTTTGTGTAGTAAAATTGACAAAGCAGAGATTTGTCCCTTTAATGAACTTGCTGATAACCCTTTCTCCAATCCTTCTTGGAGAAAAGACAGAATCCTGGAAATCCTAATTCTACTCCATGAGTAACCCTTGGATTCGCACCAATAAAGATACTTACGCCATATCTTATGGTAGATCTTTCTAGTAACAGGCTTACGTGCCTGAATCAAAGTATCAATGACCGAATCAGAGAACCCCCGCTTAGATAAAATCAAGCGTTCAATCTCCAAGCAGTCAGTTGCAGAGAAACTAGATTCGGATGTTGGAAGGGTCCCTGAATGAGAAGGTCCTGCCTCGATGGAAGCTTCCACGGCGGCAGTGATGACATGTCCACTAGATTGGCATACCAAGTCCTGCGAGGCAACGCAGGCACGATTAAAATTACTGAAGCCCTCTCCTGTTTGATCCGAGCAATCCCCCGGGGAAGGAGAGCAAACGGTGGAAACACATAAGCTAGGTTGAACGACCAAGGCACTGCCAAGGCATCTATCAGTTCGGCCTGAGGATCCCTTGACCGGGATCCATATCTTGGGAGCTTGGCATTCTGACGAGACGCCATCAGATCCAATTCCGGTCTGCCCCATCTGACGATCAGAGTGGAAAAGACCTCCGGATGGATTTCCCACTCCCCCGGATGAAACGTCTGTCTGCTTAAAAAGTCCGCTTCCCAGTTGTCCATTCCTGGGATGTAAATTGCTGACAGATAGCAAGAGTGAGCTTCCGCCCAAATAATCTTGGATACTTCTGTCATCGCTAAGGAACTCCTTGTTCCTCCCTGTTGATTGATGTAAGCCACAGTCGTGATGTTGTCCGACTGAAAGCGGATGAATTTGGCCGAAGCCAACTGAGGCCACGCCTGAAGCGAATTGAATATTGCTCTCAATTCCAGAATATTGATTGGAAGAAGAGACTCCGACTGAGTCCACACACCCTGAGCCTTCAGGGAATTCCAGACTGCACCCCAACCTAGTAGCCTGGCGTCCGTTGTCACTATCAACCATGAGGGTCTGCGGGAGCACGTCCCTTGGGACAGATGATCCGGCGACAACCACCAAAGAAGAGAGTCTCTTGTCTCCTGATCTATCTGAGGAAACAAATTTGCATAATCTCCATTCCACTGCCTGAGCATGCTCAGTTGTAGCGGTCTGAGATGAAAACGAGCAAACGGAATGATGTCCATTGCCGCCACCATCAATCCAATTACCTCCATGAACTGAGCCACTGATGGCCGAGGATTGGACGGAAGAGCTTGGCATGTATTGAGAATCTTTAACTTTCTGACCTCCGTCAAGAAAATTTTCATAGATATGGAATCTATTAGAGTCCCAAAGAAGGGAACCCTTGTCTGTGGAATTAATTAACTCTTTTCTAGATTCACCTTTCACCCGTGAGTCCTCAGAAAGGACAGAACCATGTCTGTATGAGACTTTGCCAGATGGTAAGACAAAGCCTGGATCAGAATATCATCCAGATAAGGTGCCACTGCAATGCCCCACAGCCTGAGAACCGCCAGAAGTGACCCTAGAACCTTTGTGAAGATCCTGGGTGCTGTGGCCAACCCGAAGGGAAGAGCCACAAACTGAAAATGTTTGTCCAGAAAGGCAAACCTTAGGAACCGGTGATGATCCTTGTGGATAGGAATATGAAGATATGCATCCTTCAAGTCCACGGTAGTCATATATTGACCCTCCTGGATTAACGGTAGAATTGTTCGAATAGTCTCCATCTTGAAAAATGGGACTCTGAGAAACTTGTTTAGACTTTTCAGATCTAAAATAGGTCGAAATGTGTCCTCTTTTTTGGGGACCATGAAAAGATTTGAGTAAAACCCCTGCCCCTGTTCCAGTATTGGAACGGGACGAATTACTCCCATAGTAGAGAGGTCTTTTACACAACGTAAGAACGCCTCTCTTTATATCTGGTCTACAGACAATTGTGAAAGAAGAAACCTTCCCCTTGGGAGAGAATGTTTGAATTCCAGTTGATATCCTTGGGACACTATTTCCAGTGTCCAAGGATCCTGAACATCTCTTACCCAAGTCTGGGCAAAGAGAGAAAGTCTGCCCCCTACTAGATCTGGTCCCGGATCGGGGGCCGCCCCTTCATGCTGTCTTGGTAGCAGCAGCAGGCTTCTTGGGTTGTTTACCCTTGTTCCAAGCCTGGTTGGGTCTCCAGACGGACTTGGCCTGAGCAAAATTCCCTTCCTGTTTGGTGGAAGAAGAGGAAGAAGAGGGGACTCCTTTAAAGTTCCGAAAGGAACGAAAATTATTTTGCTTACCCCTCAGTTTAGCAGTTCTATCCTGAGGTAGGAGATGACCCTTACCTCCCGTAATGTCAGAAATTATTTCTTTCAAGTCAGGCCTGAATAGGGTTTTTCCTTTGAAAGGATTAGCCAAAAGCTTTGACTTAGATGACGCATCAGCAGACCATGATTTTAACCATAATGCTCTACGAGCTAAAATGGCAAATCCGGCATTTTTAGCTGTCAATTTGGCAATCTGAAAGGCGGCATCTGTAATAAAAGAATTAGCCAGCTTAAGCCAACCTTAATTCTATCTAAAATATCCTCTAAAGGAGTCTCAGTCTTAAGAGACTCTTCTAAGGCATCAAACCAGAAGGCCGCCGCAGTGGTAACTTGTACAATGCAGGCCGTCGGCTGTAAAAGGAAACCCTGATGAATAAATAACTTTTTTAGGAGACCCTCTAATTTCTTATCCATAGGGTCTTTGAAAGCACAACTGTCCTCAATAGGAATAGTTGTACTCTTAGCCAGGGTAGATATAGCTCCCTCCACCTTAGGGACTGTTTGCCAAGAGTACCGAACAGTGTCAGATATGGGATACATTTTCTTAAAATTAGGAGAAGGTGAGAACGGGATACCCGGTCTGTCCCATTCCCGCGTAATAATTTCCAGGGTTACAGTATTATTTCTGCTGTGTCTCACACCGCTGCTTCCAAGTTTAGTGTGACTGCTCCACTACTAGAACTAAAGGCGAGAGAGGAGAAGACTACAAGTCTCATATTGTTGAGGGGCGCATACTGTAATGGTCGAGACTTTTTATGTATCTAAACAAGTTAAATCAATTAACGGTTGCACTCGAGGAGCACAATTCACAATTATTCTCACAATGTTAAGAACAGCAACACCTTATGCCGTTTGTGGCTAAAGTAGGCACTTAACCTATGATTAAGTGCCCGCTTTACACACAAAACGTGTAACATGTTGCTCCTAGTGTCACTGTTTTTAACATTGTGAGAATACAAGTTACATTTTATGCTCCTTAAAGGGGACAGTTCACCCCAAAATTGTCTCCCCTTTAAATTGTTCCCAATGATTCATTTTACCTGCTGGAGCGTTTTAAATTGTTTACAAGTAGCTCCTTTACCCCTATTTTGGCATTTGAAATAGCGGATTTAGCCTGTGGTATCCAAACCTATACTGAAAGTTTCTATACTTGAGTATATTATATTGAATAGCCTAAGTAAACACAGCCAGCAGAAGAGATTACACTCTCAGTGGGGGGGCATGATAGTTAAGTTATACTCTGCAGCTGGTATAACAAGTCATTGAAAATACATTCATATAAAAACAATTTAACAGTGTACGGTCCCTTTAAGTGCAACCATACAATATTGTTTCCTTTGCATTCCCGAGTCTTACGAGTCTGATGATGTTCAGGTGTTTGGGCACATTTCTTTTTTGGACAATGATTTCATGGGACATTTCATTACTCTCTTTGAGAAATGAGTCTGGAAAATGCGATCCAATTCTGTACTTAAAATATATATTAGAAAAAAAAAAATTGTGACAGTGCCTCTTTTCTGGACAGAAACGTGATGAAACGCATCTAACCTTGTTTAAACTGTATGATTTGCTTTGTGTATCTTTCCTATTATTGTTTTTAAGTATGTATTATAAGGATTAGTTTTTATTAGTTTACCCTGGTTTATTTCATTGTTCATGTAAGCAAAGTGGTGATTTTTAAAATTACTGTGCTAAGTTAACAAAATTCCTTAATACTTTAAAAGCATAGTTGATATTTAAAAAGAATATATATATCAGGTGTGTCACATGGGTTCCCAAATGATGAAAACAGAATTTATGTTTACCTGATAAATTACTTTCTCCAACGGTGTGTCCAGTCCACGGCGTCATCCTTACTTGTGGGATATTCTCTTCCCCAACAGGAAATGGCAAAGAGCCCAGCAAAGCTGGTCACATGATCCCTCCTAGGCTCCGCCTTCCCCAGTCATTCGACCGACGTAAAGGAGGAATATTTGCATAGGAGAAATCATATGATACCGTGGTGACTGTAGTTAAAGAAAATAAATTATCAGACCTGATTAAAAAACCAGGGCGGGCCGTGGACCGGACACACCGTTGGAGAAAGTAATTTATCAGGTAAACATAAATTCTGTTTTCTCCAACATAGGTGTGTCCGGTCCACGGCGTCATCCTTACTTGTGGGAACCAATACCAAAGCTTTAGGACACGGATGAAGGGAGGGAGCAAATCAGGTCACCTAGATGGAAGGCACCACGGCTTGCAAAACCTTTCTCCCAAAAATAGCCTCAGAAGAAGCAAAAGTATCAAATTTGTAAAATTTAGTAAAAGTGTGCAGTGAAGACCAAGTCGCTGCCTTACATATCTGATCAACAGAAGCCTCGTTCTTGAAGGCCCATGTGGAAGCCACAGCCCTAGTGGAATGAGCTGTGATTCTTTCAGGAGGCTGCCGTCCGGCAGTCTCGTAAGCCAATCTGATGATGCTTTTAATCCAAAAAGAGAGAGAGGTAGAAGTTGCTTTTTGACCTCTCCTTTTACCAGAATAAACAACAAACAAGGAAGATGTTTGTCTAAAATCCTTTGTAGCATCTAAATAGAATTTTAGAGCACGAACTACATCCAAATTGTGCAACAAACGTTCCTTCTTTGAAACTGGATTCGGACACAAAGAAGGCACGACTATCTCCTGGTTAATGTTTTTGTTAGAAACAACTTTCGGAAGAAAACCAGGTTTAGTACGCAAAACCACCTTATCTGCATGGAACACCAGATAAGGAGGAGAACACTGCAGAGCAGATAATTCTGAAACTCTTCTAGCAGAAGAAATTGCAACCAAAAACAAAACTTTCCAAGATAATAACTTAATATCGTCGGAGACAAGTCTGTATAGTCCCCATTCCACTGACTGAGCATGCACAGTTGTAATGGTCTTAGATGAATTCGCGCAAAAGGAACTATGTCCATTGCCGCTACCATCAAACCTATTACTTCCATGCACTGCGCTATGGAAGGAAGAGGAACAGAATGAAGTATTTGACAAGAGTTTAGAAGTTTTGATTTTCTGGCCTCTGTCAGAAAAATCCTCATTTCTAAGGAGTCTATTATTGTTCCCAAGAAGGGAACCCTTGTTGACGGAGATAGAGAACTTTTTTCTACGTTCACTTTCCACCCGTGAGATCTGAGAAAGGCCAGGACAATGTCCGTGTGAGCCTTTGCTTGTGGAAGGGACGACGCTTGAATCAGTATGTCGTCCAAGTAAGGTATTACTGCAATGCCCCTTGGTCTTAGCACCGCTAGAAGGGACCCTAGTACCTTTGTGAAAATTCTTGGAGCAGTGGCTAATCCGAACGGAAGTGCCACAAACTGGTAATGCTTGTCCAGAAATGCGAACCTTAGGAACCGATGATGTTCCTTGTGGATAGGAATATGTAGATACGCATCCTTTAAATCCACCGTGGTCATGAATTGACCTTCCTGGATGGAAGGAAGAATTGTTCGAATGGTTTCCATTTTGAACGATGGAACCTTGAGAAACTTGTTTAGGATCTTGAGATCTAAGATTGGTCTGAATGTTCCCTCTTTTTTGGGAACTACGAACAGATTGGAGTAGAACCCCATCCCTTGTTCTCCTAATGGAACAGGATGAATCAATCCCATTTTTAACAGGTCTTCTACACAATGTAAGAATGCCTGTTTTTTTATGTGGTCTGAAGACAATTGAGACCTGTGGAACCTCCCCCTTGGGGGAAGCCCCTTGAATTCCAGAAGATAACCTTGGGAGACTATTTCTAGCGCCCAAGGATCCAGAACATCTCTTGCCCAAGCCATAGCACTTGGGGCTGGTCCGTTTCTGCGAAAGGGACGAAAATTAGGTTTATTTTTGGCCTTGAAAGACCTATCCTGAGGAAGGGCGTGGCCCTTGCCCCCAGTGATATCAGAAATAATCTCTTTCAAGTCAGGGCCAAACAGCGTTTTCCCCTTGAAAGGAATGTTAAGCAATTTGTTCTTGGAAGACGCATCCGCTGACCAAGATTTTAGCCAAAGCGCTCTGCGCGCCACAATAGCAAACCCAGAATTTTTCGCCGCTAATCTAGCCAATTGCAAAGTGGCGTCTAGGGTGAAAGAGTTAGCCAATTTGAGAGCATGAATTCTGTCCAAAATCTCCTCATAAGAAGAATCTTTATTGAGCGCCTTTTCTAGTTCATCGAACCAGAAACACGCTGCTGTAGTGACAGGAACAATGCATGAAATTGGTTGTAGAAGGTAACCTTGCTGAACAAACATCTTTTTAAGCAAACCCTCTAATTTTTTATCCATAGGATCTTTGAAAGCACAACTATCTTCTATGGGTATAGTGGTGCGTTTGTTTAGAGTAGAAACCGCCCCCTCGAACTTGGGGACTGTCTGCCATAAGTCCTTTCTGGGGTCGACCATAGGAAACAATTTCTTAAATATAGGGGGAGGGACGAAAGGTATGCCGGGCCTTTCCCATTCTTTATTTACAATGTCCGCCACCCGCTTGGGTATAGGAAAAGCTTCGGGGGCCCCGGGACCTCTAGGAACTTGTCCATTTTACATAATTTCTCTGGAATGACCAAATTCTCACAATCATCCAGAGTAGATAACACCTCCTCAAGCAGGGCGCGGAGATGTTCCAATTTAAATTTAAATGTAATCACATCAGGTTCAGCTTGTTGAGAAATTTTCCCTGAATCTGAAATTTCTCCCTCAGACAAAACCTCCCTGGCCCCCTCAGACTGGTGTAGGGGCACTTCAGAACCAATATCATCAGCGTCCTCATGCTCTTCAGTATTTTCTAAAACAGAGCAGTCGCGCTTTCGCTGATAAGTGGGCATTTTGGCTAAAATGTTTTTGATAGAATTATCCATTACAGCCGTTAATTGTTGCATAGTAAGGAGTATTGGCGCACTAGATGTACTAGGGGCCTCCTGTGTGGGCAAGACTGGTGTAGACGAAGGAGGGGATGATGCAGTACCATGCTTACTCCCCTCACTTGAGGAATCATCTTGGGCATCATTTTCTCTAAATTTTGTGTCACATAAATCACATCTATTTAAATGAGAAGGAACCTTGGCTTCCCCACATACAGAACACAGTCTATCTGGTAGTTCAGACATGTTAAACAGGCATAAACTTGATAACAAAGTACAAAAAACGTTTTAAAATAAAACCGTTACTGTCACTTTAAATTTTAAACTGAACACACTTTATTACTGCAAATGTGAAAAAGTATGAAGGAATTGTTCAAAATTCACCAAAATTTCACCACAGTGTCTTAAAGCCTTAAAAGTATTGCACACCAAATTTGAAAGCTTTAACCCTTAAAATAACGGAACCGGAGCCGTTTTTATATTTAACCCCTTTACAGTCCCTGGTATCTGCTTTGCTGAGACCCAACCAAGCCCAAAGGGGAATACGATACCAAATGACGCCTTCAGAAAGTCTTTTCTATGTATCAGAGCTCCTCACACATGCATCTGCATGTCATGCTTCCCAAAAACAAGTGCGCAATAGAGGCGCGAAAATGAGGCTCTGCCTATGTTTAGGGAAAGCCCCTAGAGAATAAGGTGTCCAATACAGTGCCTGTCGGTTATTTTACATAATTCCCAAGAATAAAATAATTCCTCAAAGCTATGAAGTATAAAATATGCTTATATATCAATCGTTTTAGCCCAGAAAATGTCTACAGTCTTAATACCCCTTGTGAAGCCCTTTTTTTCTTTATGTAATAAAAATGGCTTACCGGATCCCATAGGGAAAATGACAGCTTCCAGCATTACATCGTCTTGTTAGAAATGTGTCATACCTCAAGCAGCAAAAGTCTGCTCACTGTTTCCCCCAACTGAAGTTAATTCCTCTCAACAGTCCTGTGTGGAAACAGCCATCGATTTTAGTAACGGTTGCTAAAATCATTTTCCTCTTACAAACAGAAATCTTCATCTCTTTTCTGTTTCAGAGTAAATAGTACATACCAGCACTATTTTAAAATAACAAACTCTTGATTGAATAATAAAAACTACAGTTAAACACCAAAAAACTCTAAGCCATCTCCGTGGAGATGTTGCCTGTACAACGGCAAAGAGAATGACTGGGGAAGGCGGAGCCTAGGAGGGATCATGTGACCAGCTTTGCTGGGCTCTTTGCCATTTCCTGTTGGGGAAGAGAATATCCCACAAGTAAGGATGACGCCGTGGACCGGACACACCTATGTTGGAGAAATTTGGTTTGGAAACCACTGAACTAGCATTCTGAGATGATCAGTATGACTATATTTCCTTAGCAATAATATTGGAAATGATAAATGCAGACTAAAAAACCCATGTTATTAACTGACAATTTATCTGACCTTTTTTTTGGCGATTGCATCTGAAGCGCCCAGCAATGACTGAATACATGCAGAAAGGGCCTCCTGAGATAAGCCTTGAAACACTGCTCTCTAGAGGGGAAAGAGAAAATCACAGTTATTGTTTATAAAGTGTTGAAAATCCTTTAATTACAAATAAATACAGTAAAAAATATGCAAAAATAAAAGCTAGATCTATTTCAAGAACATAAATTTCACTGTAACAGTGGTCCTGTATGATGTGTCCATCAGGATTACTTAAAAAAAAACACAACCCCTTTTATAAGAGAACTTAGTAAACTGACTACAATTTCCCTATAAAAGGCACAACTGACAACCAATTCCCTTTAAACGCAAGAACAGCAAAAAAACAGTTCCATTAATAAGCAAAAGAAGATAGTCTGTTACATACACAATGAGGATGGAAATAAAAATGCAAGGTATTAATCTCCAAAAGAAGGTGCTCTTTGCTCAAATATATATATATATATATATATATATATATATATATATATATATATATATATATATATATATATATATATATATATATATAGTAATTGGAGAATACCAGGCCTGTAAAGCTCTAACATACTACTTTACTTAATGCACTTAAGAAAAAAAAAAAAAAAAAAAAAACATTTATATTTCCCTAATAAATTCATTTCTTTCATTGTGGTGAGAGTCCTCGATCCATTACTCTTGGAAATTATACTCCTTGCCACTAGGAGGAGGCAAATTCCTAGAGCCCTTAAAACCCCTCCCACCTTATTGGAAACTAGTCTGAAGTATAGCCAAACAAGAAAAGAAGGTAGGAAAAGAAAATAACAGGGAAAAGAGAAGTGCAAACAAACTGGCGCCAGAAAACCCCCCCAATCATAATAGGAAATATTTGGCAGGGCTTCTGGACTCTCACCATGATCCAACTAATACTGAAGCTGTGGAGTCCACGAGTAATCTGTGCGGGACCAGACATACTATTCCAAATACATTGTATGATTTCTTTTTTTAAATGCAGAAAATATATATATATTATACAATAATAATACATGCACAGAAATAAGTGCCTGAAGGACTTACCTACCAAAAAAAAGATTCAGAAGAAGCAAAAAACATAAAAAAATGGTAGAATATAGAAAAAATATGTAAGGAAGACCAAATTAAATCAACAGATGCCTCTTTCTCAAAGGCCCATAAAGTAGCAACTTATCTGGCAGAATGGGCAGTAACCCATCTAGATGTAATCTGACCCTACTCCAAGTACATCAACAACAAGAAAAAGGCAACCGGTCTCCAGACATCCAATTTCCAAATAGTAATGCAACAATCCAGGAAAGACAATCCAAGGTAGGCAATCCACAAACAGACACTCTCAGTAGTAAAAGCAAAGCAAGTAGTTTATTGAACAATATGTTTCCATAAATACCGGCATCCATAAAGGTAGTTGCACATCGTTAGCACAGGTCAAACATGTTTCGTATACATCAGATACTGAACTTCCTCAATGACCGATAGTTCATTAATGGCTACTGTAGCCTTTATATAGGCCTAAAGAGACTCCTCCTCTAATAATCATTCAATCCAAATACTAAACAGTTGACAAACAATTGGTTAATAAATTAATTAACTTAATTCCATTCAGCATATATGCTCATCAATGGAAATAACATACTAAAAGCATACAAATACATATAAGGGGAATAAACCAGATAGTAAAAGTACAATATTAATACTACATCTGCACAGCATTTCAATCAAGTGTGAAAATAAAGGGGGATGAGAATTACTCACATGTAAAATACTGTAAACAAAAAACAGAACACAATTGTTTATTTTATGAATATTTTGACATCCCACTCAGAATTTAACCCTCTCAACACTCTAGTGTCCAAATGAAATATCCAAAATACTTCTCTTTTTCTGAGAATCTCTTCTCTATTACCCCCTCTTGGGTGTCTGGGGATAACTTTGATACACTGGAATGTCAAGAGGGAAACATCTGAATTATGTTTCCTTTTAAAATGTAGCGACACTGGAGTAGAGGACTCGGGATCCTCAATTGACCTCAGATGTTCTAAAAAACGATCTTTCAGGGGGCAAGTAGTGAGCCCCACATACTGCTTATTGCACCCCCTGCAGGTCAAAAGGTATATTACACATGAAGAATTGCAAGTTGAATGCCGTCTAATCTGATATGTCTTACCAGTTGACTGTGAGGTGAATTCTAAACCAAAATTAGCAAAAAGAACAAGATTTGCATCTAGTGCTACTACACTTGAAAAAAACGGGCTTCAAAGAAAGACAGTTTTTATTCTTGTTAAGAGGCAACATAGAGGGTGACCGCATATTTCCCAAGGTCTTATTTTTACATTAAATATATTTACACCCTTCATGCAACAAAATCTTTAAGAGCTTCATCAGCTTCTCAGATGGAAAATCAATTCTTCACAATATTGCATATTGTATGATATTCTTTACTATAAGTGGTTACAAATTTTGGTTTATTCTCAAAAGTACTGGGCTTACTCTTAAGAACAAAAAGAGAACCTCTTTCCAGGACATCCACTTGTGTTTTGGCATCTTCCAACATACTCTTATTTATAACCAACAAGTGGTATTGTAGGAAAAAAGAAAAAAACAACGTAACAACAAAAACACCACGCAGGGTGTAGTAACACGAAATACAATTGGTAGAATTGTGAGATACCACAGCATACATCAATGCACATTACCAAGTACTATATCAGTTTATAATGAGCATGTTTGTATTCGGGTCTATACAACACTTTTATCATTTGCATTAAATACTCTTCTACAAAATAAATGCCTTATTAATACCACAATGTTGGGATTATTTATCATTATTTGAAATCACTCTTAACCAGCCTACAAAAAAAAAAAAAAAAAAAAAAAAAAAAAACACAAGACAAGACAAAACAGGGGGAAGAAAAAAAAAAAAAGAAAAAAGAAAAAGAAAAGGAGTGAATAATCTAAATGCCACGGAGCTCCCTTCCTCAGTCCCACCTGCTGTTACCGCCACCTATAGCTCTATCCGAGCACTATCCAATCAGCAGGAAAGTCTCCTAATAAGACCAAATCCATAAAACTTTCTGAGCTCAAGAAGGGAAAAAGAATAGCTTTTTGGGTACCAATTGGGTATGATTTTAAAATAAAAATAATAGCCTGCAAAATAGAACTTTAAAGCTCTGACCACATCCAAATAATGGAGGAGCTCCTACTTAGAATTCTTTGGATTAGGACAAAAAACTGAATAGGCTATCCAGGAATGCAAATTTTTGAAAGTAATAATGATCCCTGAAATAGGGATATGAAGAGAAGCATCCTTCATATCTATAGAGGACATGAACTGTCCCCTTTAGACAAGAGGAATAATTGTCCAAATGGACAACATCTTGAAAGAAGGAACCCTGAGAAACTAAAGTCCAGAACAGGTCTGTAAGCTCCTCCTTTCTTGAACAATAAGAGGTTGGAATAAAATACATGGCCCTGTTTCAAAACTGGAACTATTACTGCCATAGATTCCAGATATGAAAATAAAGGCTCCTACCTTTACAGTGTTCTTTGGATTATGAGACAAAATGAAACCAAGCCCCCGGAAAAAAAAGGCGTAATCTGTCCTCTACGAGAAGATATGTATCGGGGGCCACACCCTCATGCAGACTTGGTAGAAGAAACAGGCTTCTAGGGCTGTTTTGACCTGTTCCAATTTGGGTTTGTCTTCCAGGAAAACTGGAAGAACCCTGCTTCTAAGAAGAGGTAGAGAGGGACTTTTGGTTCACCAGAGGCAAAACAAGCAGGCTTAAGGAGCATTAAAAATCCATAATGCATTGGATGAGTGCTAACCCAACGACAGACCAATCACACAGACATGCCCAAAAAGCGAAGCATGCTAAAAAAAAAAGGCACATACACATCATTAATGTGCAAAAAAATTGAAGCATGTAATCACGCTGAAACGTGGAAAGAAAATGATGCGCACAAAAAAGGACACAGCATTAAAAGAAATTAAATAAAGTGCGCGTGAAAAAACAAAAATAAAAAAAAACAAAAAAAAAACTTAATGCTCCTTAAGGCCTACATAGGGCAAAAAAAATAAAGGTACTTATAAAGTCATGCCTAAAATGGAGGAGATAATAGTCCCCAGGCTATGATATACTTGTAAGTGAGTACCTATTAATATCTTATATGTTCTACTAATAGCCTATATGCTAAGCAGGTGCCAACAATATAAACGCCCACTTACCTGATAGTCATCTATACTACTGAACTTACCATAAGCAGACAAAACTGCTTCCAGTAGATAGCCAATCCAGTGGTGTACACGCAATAGCAGAGGATCAATATAAATATAAAAATGTTAAACCGACAGGAGGAGGTTAGGGACTGGTCCCTGAGACACCTGTGGTAGGCCAGCAACTAACTCCCATGCAGTGTTCTTGTGCCATTACCCATTCGCCAATTACATCCCTCTGTCCAAACTGTAGTTCTTTGAGGGGAAACTGGGGCTCAAATTGATCTGAGAACTCAATCGATCTGAAAACCCTTCTCACAAACAATTGGAGCACCTTCCTTCTTCACCTTCCTCCTATGAAGGCAAAAACAAGTCTAGTTGGTTGGAGGGGTGTTAAGGGCTCTGGGAATTTTGGGAACTTTGTCTCCTCTTGGTGGCCAGGACTATAATTCCCAGGAGTAATGGATTCTGAAAGGTATACCCTATACCTTCTATGTCACTTTCATCTCTGACCATACAGAACAACTGATAAGTAAAAGGGACAGTAAGCATAAGAAAGTTGAGTTAAATTATAAGAATGCCATTTCTTTCCCAGCTCTAGTAACTTTTTTTTTTACATTTTTCAATTAGCCAACAAAATTGCCCCCAATCTTGCTTCTGAATATAGTGTTGGCGTGCGCACAAGTTTAAGTCTGTCTGCATTCAGATACGCTATTCTTTACCCCTGTTCTTGCTACTACAGTGTAGGCAGGCAAGCATAGCCTGTAAGCAAGCTTAGGAGGGAGGATAAGGGGGTGGGGGCAAGCCTTCTTGTGGGCTAAGAAAGGGGAAGCTTAAAGTGAAAGTAAATCCTAGTGTTTTGCAAACACTCCATGGGCGCCAAGCCAGATTTACCACACGGCTATTGGCTAAGAGGTGAAAACGTCTGGGAGTGTTTAAATCAATTAAAATAAGTGTATATTTTATAACTTATCATATGATATATTTCAAACTTTATTATTATCTTTATAGCTGGCCTTCAAATGTTTGTTTACTGACCCTGACTCCATGCATAAATAAGTTTGATTAATAAGCAGGATTGAGTCATGCTATGTACGCACCAATCAGCAGTTGACTATGCTCCTAGTTTAGCATCAGGAGCATATTTAAGGTATAAACCCTACCACACTTTCATATATGTTAATTTGTAATGTATTTAGCTTGTGCAGCATTCATGAGGGAATTGCACCTTAAAACTTATTTTAATTTGGGAATGCACAGAGTATAAAGACAACACTGATTTTTTTGTACACTTACATCAATGCATCTGTAAAGCTTGGAAAGACACACAAGGGTCCGTCTGACTGTAGGGTACCACATTCCATGAAGATCAGCAGGTGATATTGTGCTTTGTGCTCTTTGCCCTAAAGATTCTGAAGACCCTAAAAGCCAAAAAAATATTCAAGAGGTTATCAACAAATAGAAAGGAAAAGCTGCAGTATACACTCACTGGTCACTTTATTAGGTACACCTGTTCAACTGCTTGGTAACACAAATTGCTAATCAGCCAATCACATGGCAGCAACTTTAGGCATCTAGACGTGGTGAAGACGACTTGCTAACGTTCAAACTGAGCATCAGAATGAGCAAGGAAGGGGATTTAAGTGACTTTGAACGTGGCATGGTTGCTGGTGCCAGACAGCAGGTCTGAGTATTTCAAAAACTGCTGAACATCTCTAAGGTTTAAAGAGAATGGTCTGAAAAAGAGAATATATCCAGTGAGCAACAGTTGTGTGGACGAAAATGCCTTGTTGATGTGAGAGGTGAATGGGCAGGCTGGTTTGAGATAATAGAAAATGCAACAGTAACTCAAATAACTCATTACAACCAAGGTATGCAGAATACCATCTCTGAACGCAGAAAACGTGGAGCCTTGATGGAGATGGGTACCACTCCTGTCAGCTAAGAACAGGAAAGTGAGGCTACAATTCACACAGGCTCGCCAAAATCGGACAATAGAAGATTGGAAAAACGTTGCCTGGTCTGATTCGTCTCAATTTCTGCTGCGACATTCATATGGTAGGGTCAGAATTTGGCGTAAACAACATACAAGCATGGATTCATCCTGCCTTGTATCAATGGTTAAGGCTGCTGGTGGTGGTGGTGTAATGGTGTGGGGGGTATTTTCTTTGCAAACTTTGGGTCCCTTAGTACCAATTGAGCATTGTTTAAATGCTACAGCCTACCCGAGTATTGTTGCTGACCATATTAGGACTACAGTGTACCCATCTTCTAATGGCTACTTCCAGCAGGATAATGCACCATCTGTTCCTACTATACTATATAACTTTTTAATCTGAGGTATTTTTCTACTCCTCAAATGCAAGATATACAAATGAAAGTCAACGAATCTCATTATTGATTAGGTGGTCTGCAATTATTTGGTCAGTTGCATAACACCAGCAGCTTCACTCCGATAAACTTCTGCACATGGTATTTTTTTCTATCCAATTAATCTAATTAATCAGAAGATGTTTTTGCACTATACCATGTGCAGGAGTTAATCGGAGTGAAGCAGGTGGTGCAACTGATCAACTAATCGCAGACCACCTAATCAATAATAGTTGACAACTGTTTTTTTAAATCATTTTCATTTGAAGTTTAAGACAAAGCGTAGAAACAGTATAAGCCAATATGACAGGAGAGTGTAGTACATACAGCATAGAACAAAAAAGTTTACAATAAACATTTCAGAATAAAAATCCAACACCACAATATGCACTTAGCGTGCCAATCAATTTGTAAACCCTTCAGATAACACAAGGCCACTTTCAGACATCCTAAGTGTATAGAATATCAGAAGGTTATCTCAAATAAAGGAGACCACTCTTGGGTCTCAAATGAAAAACCTATTTTTTTTTTAATAAGAAATTTAGTAACATTCTATAAAACCCCTAGATATATAAAATAAACTAAAAATACAAGACTTAGCCCGAATGAAAATTAGCTGCCTCTCTTGACCCCCTACATTGAGGTCAAATAGTAAAGGGGCTATGAGGGGTTAAATCAATTATATCATAAATATGAGTACTTAAAACGTCAATAATTATACATCTCTATACAGGGAGTGCAGTATTATTAGGCAAATGAGTATTTTGAGGGGTTAAATCAATTATATCATAAATATGAGTACTTAAAACGTCAATAATTATACATCTCTATACAGGGAGTGCAGAATTATTAGGCAAATGAGTATTTTGACCACATCATCCTCTTTATGCATGTTGTCTTACTCCAAGCTGTATAGGCTCGAAAGCCTACTACCAATTAAGCATATTAGGTGATGTGCATCTCTGTAATGAGAAGGGGTGTGATCTAATGACATCAACACCCTATATCAGGTGTGCATAATTATTAGGCAACTTCCTTTCCTTTGGCAAAATGGGTCAAAAGAAGGACTTGACAGGCTCAGAAAAGTAAAAAATAGTGAGATATCTTGCAGAGGGATGCAGCACTCTTAAAATTGCAAAGCTTCTGAAGCGTGATCATCGAACAAATCAAGCGTTTCATTCAAAATAGTCAACAGGGTCGCAAGAAGCATGTGGAAAAAACAAGGCGCAAAATAACTGCAAAATAACTGCCCATGAACTGAGAAAAGTCAAGCGTGCAGCTGCCAAGATGCCACTTGCCACCAGTTTGGCCATATTTCAGAGCTGCAAAATCACTGGAGTGCCCAAAAGCACAAGGTGTGCAATACTCAGAGACATGGCCAAGGTAAGAAAGGCTGAAAGACGACCACCACTGAACAAGACACACAAGCTGAAACGTCAAGACTGGGCCAAGAAATATCTCAAGACTGATTTTTCTAAGGTTTTATGGACTGATGAAATGAGAGTGAGTCTTGATGGGCCAGATGGATGGGCCCGTGGCTGGATTGGTAAAGGGCAGAGAGCTCCAGTCCGACTCAGACGCCAGCAAGGTGGAGGTGGAGTACTGGTTTGGGCTTGTATCATCAAAGATTAGCTTGTGGGGCCTTTTCGGGTTGAGGATGGAGTCAAGCTCAACTCCCAGTCCTAATGCCAGTTTCTGGAAGACACCTTCTTCAAGCAGTGGTACAGGAAGAAGTCTGCATCCTTCAAGAAAAACATGATTTTCATGCAGGACAATACTCCATCACACGCGTCCAAGTACTCCACAGCGTGGCTGGCAAAAAAGGGTATAAAAGAAGAAAATCTAATGACATGGCCTCCTTGTTCACCTGATCTGAACCCCATTGAGAACCTGTGGTCCATCATCAAATGTGAGATTTAAAAGGAGGGAAAACAGTACACCTCTCTGAACAGTGTCTGGGAGGCTGTGGTTGCTGCTGCACGCAATGTTGATGGTGAACAGATCAAAACACTGACAGAATCCATGGATGGCAGGCTTTTGAGTGTCCTTGCAAAGAAAGGTGGCTATATTGGTCACTGATTTGTTTTTGTTTTTGAATGTCAGAAATGTATATTTGTGAATGTTGAGATGTTATATTGGTTTCACTGGTAAAAATAAATAATTGAAATGGGTATATATTTGTTTTTTGTTAAGTTGCCTAATAATTATGTACAGTAATAGTCACCTGCACACACATATATCCCCCTAAAATAGCTAAAACTAAAAACAAACTAAAAACTACTTCCAAAAATATTCAGCTTTAATATTAATGAGTTTTTTGGGTTCATTGAGAACATGGTTGTTGTTCAATAATAAAATTAATCCTCAAAAATACAACTTGCCTAATAATTCTGCACTCCCTGTAGGTATGCACTACACATAATATAGCTTTAACAGAGAAAATATACACTCAAAATAAGTCAGAGCAAGTTCAAAATCTCACACTAAGTAACATCTAAGAAACAGTAGTACAGTCTGACTAATAAGAAATTATCTGAACCCCTTAATAAACAAATAGCTATTACAGGCATCACAATACGTTAAAATCTAGCAGAATTTCTAGCACACCTGTAAAATGTCTGGATGATTATATGTGCTCAATTACTGAATAAACCAACTCGAATAGAAAGTTATCGAGGAAACGACAAACAGAAGCTAGATTAGGAGAACGTAGTAGTGTAATATAATAAGCCCATTGGAACACTGAACAAATTGGCAAATTATTAACAAAGGGCATGCTGAAACAATTAGACCTCTCTCAAGTCTCAAATATTGCACTTAACATCAGGGCATATTATCACATTGGTATATTTAGAGCTATGGATTATCTCCAAGTTAAAGGGACATAAAACATGTTGGGATAGAGACAAAATATAATATGTACATTAATTACTTAACCTGCAATTTATACTGCAGTGCCTCACCATTAACCCTTTCTTTTAAGTTTCTGAATTAGATAGCTCTAACTCCCCCCAGACAATTCCTTCTATGGCTGTATCTATATCCACCTTTGCTTTGGTAGAATGCAAGACTTTAACACTCATTATGTGCTGGAGCCTGCCTAGAAGAAAATAAGCTGCTGTGAACTCAGTTGAAATACAACACCTGCGTTTCTGATTCTAAAGACTGATAAGGTGATGGATCAGACTACTCCAGACAGCATGGCTATGTAACCAATTTTGCTTATTTTTGAAAATTTTAAAAATACTTGCCAGCAATTTTTAAACATTTTTTTTTATGCAAACTATTTTTACTTAATTAGCCCTTTTAGGATATGCAAAGATCTCAACATGTTTTATGGCACTTTAATACTAACCTTCTGTTTGTCTAAAGCTAGCTCTAGAAAGATAAAAGGGAACAGGAGCGCAAACTCGATTCAAGTGAGTTTATTAAGAACACAGATACATAGCGCAAGATCAATATGCACTTACAAGATAAAGATAAAATGGCAGATAAGGTGAAACAGACAAACAGGAACCAGTGATATCAACCAGATGCCATTACCGAGTGCCCACAAGGTAACCTCCGGACCCCAACACCTCTGGTCTGTTCTGAATATGTGTGACTGCGTGTCTTGAATTCAGACACAGATAAATAAAACCTCAACGCGTTTCCCCCGTTTTGCGAACGGGCTTTCTCAAGAGGACAGGTCAAATATGCCTGTATGAGCCACCGATACCCTATTTATAGATGTTCTAGGCCAATTAAATTAGTATTAAATGATATTGAAACTGCATTTAAAGATGAGAATAAAATACTGAACAGACATAACGATAATTTAAGTATATTGGAAAAAAAGGCCTTAAACAAACTTAGTAATAATAAAGATATTGTGATCCGCTCCGCCGATAAGGGCGGAGGCGTAGTAATTCAAAAAAAGAGATCATTATCTGAAAGAAGCTTAGAAACTTCTCAATGACACTAACACGCATAGAACTCTAAAACAGGACCCTACTGTTAAATTTAATAAAGATTTAGAAAAATTACTATTGGAAGCTAAAAATGCAGGGATACTTAATACCAATGAATATAGGTTTGTATCCAATCCCCATCCCAGTATTCCTGTTTTACCACCTGCCTAAAGTGCACAAAGATGCAGCCAATCCACCGGGGAGACCTATTGTCCCCGGAATTGGCTCTCTTTGCGATAACGTATCCAAATATGTAGATTCATATTTACACCCGATAGTTAGTCAAACACGAGCATTTTTGAAAGACACCAAAGAGGTTATTAAACTTTTTGAGGGAACTGCATGGGACAACAATATGTGGTGGATTACTTGTGATGTTTCTGCACTTTACACCTGAATCCCTCACGATGCAGGTGTGGGTGCAGTCAAAACAGAACTCACCAGATGTAACTTTTCTGATAACCACACCTGCAGATCTGAAGATCTGATAACCAATAAGATACCACCTGCTAGTCAACAAAGTCAATATGAATATGACAGACTCTTAAAACTTTGTAGGCTAAAAACACTATGGATCTATAAGATGAAATCCCTCACCTCCCTAGGGCTCAACATAGATATTGATGTTGCGGCTCATATGTGAGGTTGTTTTTTTGTGTTTTTTTTAAATAATCAGGTCTGATACATTTTAAATATATTTTTATGTCTATATAACATATTTTATTTTATTTTTGATCCTTGGCCAGGAAATAGATATCTTTATTTTTTAGCTAGTTTTAATGTAATGTCTATTTTTTTAGTGTTTTATATGACAGTTTTTATGATATGATAAGTTTTATTAAGTGGCCATTTTCAATATGGTAATTTACCTATATCATTTACTGCTAAGTTGTATTTGGTTACTTTACCTAATTTAAGCATTCCAGAACATTAGAGGTTAATTCCCCTGTTGGAATTGTGACTCATTTGAGGGGTGTGTCTGTTGGCAACACACCTCCTGATTTAATTAGTATAGAACATCTATAAATAGGGTATTGGTGGCTCATACAGGCATATTTGACCTGTCCTCTTGAGAAAGCCCGTTCGCAAAATGGGGGAAACGCGTTGAGGTTTTATTTATCTCTGTGTAACACGCAGTCACACATATTCAGAATAAACCAGAGGTGTTGGGGTCTGGAAGTTACCTGGTGGGCTCTCGGTAATAGCATCTGGTTGATATCATTGGTTTCTGTTAGTCTGTTTCACCTGTTTCTGTTAGTCTGTTTCACCTTATGTGCCATTTTATTTTTGTTATCTTGTAAGTGCATATTATGTATCTATGTGTTCTTAATAAACTCACTTGAATCGAGTTTGCGCTCCTGTTCCCTTTTATCTTTCTACATGTGTATAGGCTGAGAGGAGAAGAACTCAGCATCAGTGGAGCTGCACCTCGGATTCCGTACTTGACACAGAGTGACGTCATCATTCGGCTGCCCCGTGTCCTCACTCACACTGCTGGAGTTTCATACTGTGAACGATCTCACCTTTGGGATTCACCTCTATTTTGCAGGCTGGGACTAAACACTAGCCGTACTAGGCTACAGCTTATGGTGAGAGACGCTGTATCATTTTACACATTGTTTTTTGGACTTTTTCGGTGAACCGCTCACTGGACTGCAACATCAGCTCCTCATTATTCATTTAGGAGCCACTATTTATTCATTTATTTTTTTGATTGTTTGTATCACTTGTATTTCAGATATTTCACACAATTATTTTTATTGAATAATTTGTTTATCACGTGTGGTAGGGGATCTTAGTGCAGAATGTTCTTTTTTGGTTAAAGCTAGCTCTATGTAAAACTCAAAACACTTAGTAATAATCTATAGGTAACTAGCCTAAATGCATGATATCTTGTGATTTACACAAATATAAAAATTAACATTTATATGACAAAATAAGCCAATGTGAACAAGCCTAAGAAAAATTAAAGGGACAGTATACACCAATTTTAAATATAACTGCATGTAATGTATAAAGAAGAATATGCACAGATACTGAGGTAAAAATCCAGTATAAAACATTTTTAAAAACTTACTTAGAAGCTCCCAGTTTAGCACTGTTGATGTGGTTAGGCTGGGACACCCAGTAAAAGGGGGCTGGGAAAGCAGACACACCCTCTCCCCCCACATATGAAAAGACAGATTACACAAACAGGAGCTAAAAGAAGTTTGTAAACGTGCGTGTACATTTGATACTTTGGGGTTTGGTTAGGAGTATGAAAATCAGCACAATGTTATTAAAAAATAACCAAAACTATACATTCTTACAAAAAACATTTATTAAAAAGAAAATCTAGTGTACAATGTCCCTTTAAAGTCCCACAAAAGCAGGAACCATATATTTACTGCACAATGCATCATACAATAACAGGTAACACAGTATAAATAATAAAAAAAATGTAGTCTCACAAAATGTACCGTCAAGTGAAAATAAAAAGTTGCATCATCATAAGGTATAGTGTCCCATAAAGCGTATACAGAATTATTAACAGTCTTCTTGTTAAGGTGCAATCAGTTCAACCATTGCAGGCATCATTCTTAAGTATCCCACATAACCTGACAGACTTGTCAGGTGCTGTTGGGGGAAAACCACATACTGACCGTAATCGAGTTCCCTACCCAACTCCACAGCCATCTTAAACTATTCTCTCAACAATATTTGTAATAAAAAAGTAAATGAGGGAAACTTTCATTGATCAAAATCATTGTAGATGCTAAAATATATTAATAATTACCTTTTCATTTTGTTATACATTCCGCCGTCCCTCCGCCCGCAACGCATAGTCTATTTCTGTGTAAAATTATGACTCAAGCTGTAGCCAATTGTAATTCGCCCCTTTTGGCGTCCAGCAAGTAAATAAGAACACTCCTGGTTTTGACCCCAAAGGGGGCTCGTTACGATTGGCTACAGCATTATTTGTCATTTTACATGGAAAAAGACTATGCATTGCAATATTTATTACAAATATTGTTGAGAGAATAGTTTACAATCACTTTAATAACCATGTCTACACAACTAGGGTAGAGAAATCATAATTAATCTATTTTGATATATGTTTATATCCTGATTTTATAAATATTCCAAGTCTAGGTTTTCAAGTAATGTATGGCAAATAAAGGCCAAATACTACAAAGTAGGAATTATTGGTTTAAAGTAAATTTTTAAAAAGAATTGTGCACATACAAAATGTGCCTTTGGCATGCACTTTAAATTCAGCAGCTAAAGTAGTTAAAAAAAAAGATGATCAAACTTTCCTGTTTGGCAGTCCTGATAACAGATGCTGTACGTACGTAATTCCCACTCCCCCCACAGATTGATGCTTTGTAACGGTCCCTAACAGCAGCCAACATCACTTGATGTTTGTGAAGGTTACACTCCTGTTTTTTTTTACCAAATCATCACATTTTTCTAGTTTTTGTACTACAGTGAAGTGTAAAGAGGTATGTGCCGACCCCCCTGCCACATTAGCACTGCTGCCCTTAGTTTAGCTTGCTGCATGGTCTGTCTGAGTAATAAATCAGGAGCTGCAGATGCACCAGCAGCTAAAATTCACACTCTCACTGAGCTTAAAGGGACAGTCAAGTCCAAAAAAAAAAAACTTTCATGATTTAAATAGGGAATGTAATTTTAAACAACTTTCCAAATTACCTTTAATAACCAATTTTGCTTTGTTCCTTTGAAAGCTAAACCTAGGAGGTTCATATGCAAATTTATTATACCTTGAAGACTGCCTCTAATTTGAATACATTTTGACCACTAGAGGGCATTAATTCATGTGTTTCATATAGATAACACTGAGCTCATGCACGTGAAGTTACCCTGGAGTGAGCACTGATTGGCTAAAATTCAAGTCTTTCAAAAGAACTGAAATAAGGGGGCAGTTTGCAGAGGCATAGATACAAAATAATCACAGAGGTAAAAAGTGTATTTCTATAACAGTGTTGGTTATGCAAAACTGGGGAATGGTAATAAAGGGATTATCTTTCTTTTTAAACAACAAAAATTCTGGTGTTGACTGTCCCTTTAACCCTATAAGCTCTATACATAACTATGAACTATGTGCAGCGCTTAGAGTTAAGCTCATCGAGCAGTGAGGCGGGCAACTATGTAGTATACAATACTATTATCTGGTCCCTTAAATTTTGACAACACAAACAAACAACTCCTGTACACAGCCCAATCTGCACCACAGAGTGTTCTTTCTCTGGATCATTTTAAACCCTCTGTGTGAGAACCATTGCATATGTAGGTTTATGAAATCTTGCTAAAATGTTTTTCTATTGTTTATATGTAAAAGCATATTTATGCAAATAAGCTTCTTCACCGTCAGTCAGATGGGAAAAAAACAACTAAATGCCAACGCTACAAATATTTATTTCATAGGTTTGCAAATTCTCATTCTATACCTAAATAAAAAAAGTGTAAATGATTTACAGTCAAGAATACAGGGCAAAGCACTGGAGAAATATTTTAGTGTGATGTTTAATTTCCTCTAGAGAATAACAAACCGCAGTAGCAGAACATGCTTTATACCAAGACAACATTTTCAAATGCCATTACTATGGCAACACTACATCAATGCCATGTAAGTATTTCAATAAAAAAAATTGTAAATAAATGCCCTTTGAAAAGAATCATAATCCTATTTAGAAAGATCAGACACACAAAAAAACAATGTTCCTCCTTTGTATAAATATACAGTATGAAATAGACATTCTAATACAAAAATGAAATGCTCTTATTCAGTAACGCATGTGATTTTTCCATTAGTGTTGTTTGCTGGTCGTGTGTTTAATGCTCAGATAATTTGAATCAAATTAATTTAAAAAAAAAACAAAACAAAAAAACATACCACTTCGAACAAGGTTACTGGACTCTGGATCTTCAAGATGGACATCAGAAAATGATGACTCCGCAGAGCCGAGTTTCTTCTGTTCCTCTTTTATACTCTGTGCAATTTGCTGAATAAGAGGATACAGTTTATTTATAATGAGAGCATAAAATTCTAAGAAACACTGCCATTATTCACACAGAGAGAAAAAGATGGAGGAAGAGAGGGTGAAAGAAAGAATGAAGAAAGTGCTAGATAGAAGAAAGTTAATTATTGATGCACAAGGCAGATGCATAGAGGGAACCGTCATATCATAAGGATTTCGAACACCAATAGAGACACAATAGTCAAAACTGATACGTGCATGAGTATAAGCAAAAAAATGCTTCCAGTAAAAGCAATTCCTTTTCAGTGGCATATGCACATATGCTGTGAATGGCCTCTTTCTCTTCATTCAAAGACAGCAACAGAGAGAAAGCAGTAGCACTAATAGTGTCATTAATGAGTTAATTTACAATGTACAAAACTCCGCTCAACATACTGAAGAGATATGATGTTTAAATGCTAGATACAAAACACATGCAGCATATGAGAGAATGCCACAGAAACACATAGAACAAAATAAGTCGCACGACAAATCAGATGCGAAAAAAAGTGTGCGTTATGGCTTTTTTGCATTTGGGGTTGCACAGCTATTACAAGTTGCAAAATAACTTGTTTTTCGCGTGTGTTAAGCTGTGTAATCCAAACAGCCAAATTGTGTGCGCCTACATGTATTCCCCACAGAAATCAATGGTGAAGACAAATAGAAAAAAAACAGAATTTATGTTTACCTGATAAATTTCTTTCTCCTACGGTGTATCCGGTCCACGGCTTCATCCTTACTTGTGGGATATGCTCAATCCCTACAGGAAGTGGCAAAGAGAGCACACCGCAGAGCTGTCCATATAGCTCCCCTCAGGCTCCGCCCCCCCAGTCATTCGACCGACGGTTAGGACAAAAAGGAGAACCATAGGGTGCAGTGGTGACTGTAGTTTACAAAAATAAAATTTAAACCTGACCAAATGCCAGGGTGGGCCGTGGACCGGATACACCGTAGGAGAAAGAAATTTATCAGGTAAACATAAATTCTGTTTTCTCCTACATTGGTGTATCCGGTCCACGGCTTCATCCTTACTTGTGGGAACCAATATCAAAGCTTTAGGACACGGATGAAGGGAGGGAGCAAGTCAGGTAACCTAAACGGAAGGCACCACTGCTTGTAAAACCTTTCTCCCAAAAATAGCCTCCGAAGAAGCAAAAGTATCGAATTTGTAAAATTTGGCAAATGTATGCAGTGAAGACCAAGTCGCTGCCTTACAGATCTGTTCAACAGAAGCCTCATTCTTGAAAGCCAATGTGGAAGCCACAGCTCTAGTAGAGTGAGCTGTAATTCGTTCAGGAGGCTGCCTTCCAGCAGTCTCATAAGCCAACCAGATGATGCTTTTCAGCCAGAAAGACAGAGAGGTCGCAGTCGCCTTTTGACCTCTCCTCTTGCCAGAATAGACGACAAACAAGGACGATGTTTGTCTCAAGTCTTTAGTTGCTTTTAGATAAAACTTCAAAGCACGAACCACATCAAGATTGTGTAACAGACATTCCTTGTTAGAAACTGGATTAGGACACAGAGAAGGAACAACTATTTCCTGGTTAATATTCTTATTGGAAACCACTTTTGGAAGAAAACCAGGCTTGGTACGTAAAACGACCTTATCTGTATGAAACACCAGATAGGGTGAATTACACTGCAAAGCAGACAATTCACAAACTCTTCTAGCAGAAGAAATAGCAACCAAAAACAAAACTTTCCAAGATAGTAACTTAATATCTATGGAATGTAGAGGTTCAAACGGAACCCCTTGAAGAACTGAAAGAACTAAATTTAGACACCATGGAGGAGCCACAGGTCTGTAGACAGGCTTGATTCTGACTAAAGCCTGTACGAACGCCTGAACATCTGGCACGGCTGCCAGACGCTTGTGCAACAAAACAGACAGAGCAGATATCTGTCCTTTTAGGGAACTAGCTGACAGACCTTTCTCCAATCCTTCTTGGAGAAAAGATAGTATCCTTGGAATCCTAATCTTACTCCATGAGTAACCCTTGGATTCGCACCAGCAAAGATATTTCCGCCATATCTTATGGTAAATTTTCCTGGTGACAGGCTTTCTAGCCTGACGCCATATCTTATGGTAAATTTTCCTGGTGACAGGCTTTCTAGCCTGAATCAGAGTATCTATAACTGATTCCGAAAACCCACGCTTAGCTAGAATCAAGCGTTCAATCTCCAAGCAGTCAGTTGCAGAGAAACTAGGTTTGGATGTTCGAATGGACCTTGGATTAGAAGGTCCTGCCTGAAAGGTAGCTTCCATGGTGGAACCAATGACATATTCACCAGGTCTGCATACCAAGTCCTGTGTGGCCACGCAGGAGCTATTAGAATTACCGAAGCCTTCTCCTGTTTGATCCTGGCTACTAGCCAGGGGAGAAGAGGAAACAGTGGAAAGACATAAGCTAGATTGAACGACCAAGGCGCCACTAAGGCATCTACAAATGTCGCCTTGGGATCCCTGGACCTGGACCCGTAACTTGGAACTTTGGAGTTCTGACGTGACGTCATCAGATCCAGATCTGGAATGCCCCATAGTTGAGTTAACTGGGCAAAAACCTCCGGGTGAAGTTCCCACTCCCCCGGATGGAAGGTCTGATGACTCAGATAATCCGCTTCCCAGTTGTCCACTCCTGGGATGTGAATTGCTGATAGATGGCAGGAGTGATCCTCTGCCCATTTGATGATCTTGGATACCTTCCTCATCGCCAGGGAACTCTTTGTTCCTCCCTGATGATTGATGTACGCTACAGTCATGTTGTCCGACTGAAATCTGATGAATTTGGCCTCCGCTAGTTGAGGCCAGGCCTGGAGCGCATTGAATATCGCTCTCAATTCCAAAATGTTTATCGGGAGAAGCGATTCTTCCCGAGGCCATAGACCCTGAACTTTCAGGGACTTCCAGACCGCACCCCAGCCTAAGAGGCTGGCGTCGGTCGTGACAATGATCCACTCTGGTCTGCGGAAACTCATTCCCCGAGACAGGTGATCCTGAGACAACCACCAGAGGAGCGAGTCTCTGGTTTTCTGGTCCATTTGTATCTGGGGAGACAAATCTGCATAATCCCCATTCCACTGTTTGAAACTGCACAGTTGCAGTGGTCTTAAATGAATTTGAGCAAAGGGAACCACGTCCATTGCCGCAACCATTAGTCCTATTACCTCCATGCACTGAGCTATGGAGGGTTGAAGAATGGATTGAAGAACTCGACAAGTGTTCAAAAGTTTTAACTTCCTGACCTCCGTCAGAAAGATCTTCATTTCTACCGAGTCTATTATTGTTCCCAGGAAGGGAACCCTTGTGAACAGGGACAGAGAACTCTTTTCTATGTTCACCTTCCACCCGTGAGACCTTAGAAACTGATGGTGATCTTTGTGGATAGGAATATGCAGGTACGCATCCTTTAAGTCCACGGTAGTCATATATTGACCCTCCTGGATCATTGGTAAAATTGTCCGAATGGTTTCCATTTTGAATGATGGAACTCTGAGGAATTTGTTTAGGATCTTTAATCCAGAATTGGCCTGAAAGTTCCTTCCTTTTTGGGCACTACAAACAGGTTTGAGTAAAAACCCAGTCCTTGTTCTGCTGTTGGAACTGGGTGTATCACTCCCATTTTTAAGAATGTAAGAATGCCTGTCTCTTTATCTGGTCTAAAGATAAGCGAGACATGTGGAACCTTCCCTTTGGAGGAAAGTCCTTGAATTCTAGAAGATACCCCTGAGAGACAATTTCTAGTGCCCAGGGGTCCGGAACATCTCTTGCCCAAGCCTGAGCAAAGAGAGAAAGTCTGCCCCCTACTTGATCCGGTCCCGGATCGGGGGCTACCCCTTCATGCTGTCTCGGTAGCAACAGCAGGCTTCTTGGCCTGTTTACCCTTGTTCCAGCCTTGCAATGGTTTCCATGCTGGTTTGGGCTGGGATGCGTTACCCTCTTGCCTAGTGGCTGTAGAGGTAGAAGCCGGTCCGTTCCTGAAATTGCGAAAGGAACGAAAATTAGACTTATTTTTAGCTTTGAAAGGTCTATCCTGTGGAAGGGCATGGCCCTTTCCCCCAGTGATATCTGAAATAATTTCTTTCAACTCTGGCCCGAATAGGGTCTTACCCTTGAAAGGAATATTAAGCAATTTTGTTTTGGACGACACATCCGCCGACCAAGATTTTAGCCAAAGCGCTCTGCGCGCCACGATTGCGAAACCAGAATTTTTACGCCGCTAATTTAGCTAACTGCAAAGCGGCATCTGTAATGAAAGAATTAGCCAACTTCAGGGCGTGAATTCTGTCCATGACTTCATCATAAGAAGTCTCCTTCTGGAGCGAGTTTTCTAGTTCCTCAAACCAAAAAGCCGCTGCAGTGGTTACAGGAATAATGCAAGAAATTGGTTGAAGAAGAAAACCTTGTTGAACAAAAATTTTCTTAAGTAAACCTTCTAATTTTTTATTCATAGGATCTTTGAAAGCGCAACTGTCTTCTATTGGTATAGTCGTGCACTTAGCTAGTGTTGAAACTGCCCCCTCTACCTTAGGGACCGTCTGCCACGCGTCCCTTCTGGGGTCAACAATTGGGAACATTTTCTTAAATATAGGAGGGGGAACAAAAGGTACACCTGGCTTCTCCCACTCCTTATTCACGATATCCGCCACCCTCTTAGGTATCGGAAACGCATCAGTGTGTACTGGGACCTCTAAGAATTTGTCTATTTTACACAATTTTTCTGGGACCACCAAGGGGTCACAATCATCAAGTGTAGCTAGGACCTCCTTAAGTAGGGCGCGGAGGTGTTCTAGCTTAAATTTAAATGCTATGGTATCAGGCTCTGCCTGCTGAGAAACTTTTCCTGTGTCAGAAATTTCTCCCTCAGACAGGCCCTCCCTCACCGCCAAGTCAGATTGATGTGAGGGCACTACAGATAAATTATCCTCTGCGTCTGCTTGCTAATTTTCTGTATTTAAAACTGAGCAATCACGCTTCCTTGGAAAAGCTGGCAGTTTGGATAAAAATGCTGCGAGAGAATTATCCATTACTGCTGCATAGTAATAGCAATTGGTGCGCTAGATGTACTGGGCATCGCTTGCGCGGGCATAGCTGGTGTTGACACAGAAGGAGGGGATAGCGGGCTATCCTCACTACCTTCAGCTAAAGAATCATCTTGGGCTACATCTTTAAGCGTGATTGTACGGTCCTTAAGCTGTTTGGACACTATGGCACACTTCACACATAAATTTAATGGGGGAACCACCTTGGCCTTTAAACATACAGAACATAGGCTATCTGAAGGGTCAGACATGTTTGACAGACTTAGACAGAACTTCAATGCAATAAAAATTATTCTTGACAAAAACATTACTGTCTCTTTAAATAATAAAAGTGCACACTTTATTACTGAAACATCAAAAAACCATCAAATAAACATCCGATTTTAATGAAATTTTCACCACAGTGTCTTAATGCTTTGAAAAGATTGCACACAAATTTTCAGACCAATTAACCCCTTAATGCCCAAACCGGAGCTAATAACAGCAGTTAACCGGTTAAAAACACTACAGTACAATGCCACAGCCTCTACTGTGGCTTTTACCTTCCTTAGGGATTATTTAAGTAGGAAATAAGCCTCTCTGAAGTCCTTTCTGATGTCTCTGGACTCCCCACGTGAAGCTGCATGAACTGCCTAGTGAAAACAACTGCGCAATTGAGGCGTGAAAATGAGGCCTCCTCACTCTTCATTCCAGAGTGGAGGGACCTTTTAGACTAGATTAGGTGTCCAAATAAGTGCCAGGCGCAATATTAAACCCCATAAGTGTTTCAAAGTCTGAAAAAACACCTTATTTACACTGAAAACATGCTAAAAAGCAATCGATTTAGCCCACAATAGTGTCAACCAGCATAGAGCCCTTAATATAAGCCATCCTTTTATACAGAGTCTAAGAAAAATGGCTTACCTATCCCTGAGGGCATTTCTGACAGTCTTCTAGCATTACTTGGTCTTGTTAGAAAAATGACTGATCATACCTGAAGCAGTTAAGCCTGCAAACTGTTCCCCCCAACTGAAGTTCACTGGTATTCAACAGTCCTGCGTGGGAACAGCAATGGATTTTAGTTACTGGTGCTAAAATCATATTCCTCTCAACAGAAAACTTCATCACTTTCTGCTGCAGAGTAAATAGTACAAGCCGGCACTACTTTAAAATAACAAACTCTTGATAGAAGAAATAAAAAACTACAACTAACACCACATACTCTTTACCACCCCCGTGGAGATGCTACTAGTTAGAGCGGCAAAGAGAATGACTGGGGGGGCGGAGCCTGAGGGGAGCTATATGGAAAGCTCTGCTGTGTGCTCTCTTTGCCACTTCCTGTAGGGATTGAGAATATCCCACAAGTAAGGATGAAGCCGTGGACCGAATACACCATTGTAGGAGAAACAAAGCACACTAAAACCCTAATCTGTTGGGCTAAACTATGACGTATTCTCCTCTAAAAGTGTACATGAAAATGCGATTATTTCCTACTGATAAAAAAAATTTCATAGCAAAATATCTATTTATTTATAAATAAATATTTCTCTACATATGTGATGATTTTTGGACTGATATATCTATCTATAGCGAGATATATATATATATATATATATATATATGTCTAAATATCTTGAGATCTATATGCGAATATCTCTTTAAAAATACATCTAAGATATTGTTAAATGTGCATAAGATTGTAATGTAAAATCTTTTCATCATCTCCATAGTTAAACATATCTCTATACATATAAATCCATGTTTCTCTATGTATGTGTATGTATGTCAGTCAGTCAGTCAATGTGAAATCCCTTAGTCTGCTTTTTTTTTTCTAACACCCGAGATCTCATATCTTTTAGCCATTATAACTTTTTTGTGCAAAAACATAATTTATGTAAGAACTTACCTGATAAATTCATTTCTTTCATATTAGCAAGAGTCCATGAGCTAGTGACGTATGGGATATACATTCCTACCAGGAGGGGCAAAGTTTCCCAAACCTCAAAATGCCTATAAATACACCCCTCACCACACCCACAAATCAGTTTAACGCATAGCCAAGAAGTGGGGTGATAAGAAAAAAGTGCGAAAGCATAAAAAATAAGGAATTGGAATAATTGTGCTTTATACAAAAAAATCAAAACCACCACAAAAAGGGTGGGCCTCATGGACTCTTGCTAATATGAAAGAAATGAATTTATCAGTTAAGTTCTTACATAAATTATGTTTTCTTTCATGTAATTAGCAAGAGTCCATGAGCTAGTGACGAATGGGATAATGACTACCCAAGATGTGGATCTTCCACGCAAGAGTCACTACAGAGGGAGGGATAAAATAAAGACAGCCAAATCCGCTGAAAATAATCCACACCCAAAATAAAGTTTAAATCTTATAATGAAAAAAACTGAAATTATAAGCAGAAGAATCAAACTGAAACAGCTGCCTGAAGTACTTTTCTACCAAAAACTGCTTCAGAAGAAGAAAACACATCAAAATGGTAGAATTTAGTAAAAGTATGCAAAGAGGACCAAGTTGCTGCTTTGCAAATCTGATCAACCGAAGCTTCATTCCTAAACGCCCAGGAAGTAGAAACCGACCTAATAGAATGAGCTGTAACCCTTTGGGGCGGAGTTTTACCCGACTCAACATAAGCATGATGAATTAAAGATTTTAACCAAGATGCCAAAGAAATGGCAGAGGCCGTCTGACCTTTCCTAGAACCGGAAAAGATAACAAATAGACTAGAAGTCTTTCGGAATTTTTTAGTAGCTTCAACATAATATTTCAAAGCTCTAACTACATCCAAAGAATGCAATGATATCTCCTTAGAATTCTTAGGATTAGGACACAATGAAGGAACCACAATTTCTCTACTAATGTTGTTAGAATTCACAACCTTAGGTAAAAATTTAAAAGAAGTTCGCAACACCGCCTTATCCTGATGAAAAATCAGAAAAGGAGACTCACAAGAAAGAGCAGATAATTCAGAAACTCTTCTAGCAGAAGAGATGGCCAAAAGAAACAAAACTTTCCAAGAAAGTAATTTAATGTCCAAAGAATGCATAGGTTCAAACGGAGAAGCTTGAAGAGCCCCCAGAACCAAATTCAAACTCCAAGGAGGAGAAATTGACTTAATGACAGGTTTTATACGAACCAAAGCTTGTACAAAACAATGAATATCAGGAAGAATAGCAATCTTTCTGTGAAAAAGAACAGAAAGAGCAGAGATTTGTCCTTTCAAGGAACTTGCAGACAAACCTTTATCCAAACCATCCTGAAGAAACTGTAAAATTCTCGGAATTCTAAAAGAATGCCAGGAAAAATGATGAGAAAGACACCAAGAAATGTAAGTCTTCCAGACTCTATAATATATCTTTCTAGATACAAATTTACGAGCCTGTAACATAGTATTAATCACAGAGTCAGAGAAACCTCTTTGACTAAGAATCAAGCGTTCAATCTCCATACCTTTAAATTTAAGGATTTGAGATCCTGATGGAAAAAAGGACCTTGCGACAGAAGGCCTGGTCTTAACGGAAGAGTCCACGGTTGGCAAGAGGCCATCCGGACAAGATCCGCATACCAAAACCTGTGAGGCCATGCTGGAGCCACCAGCAGAACAAACGAGCATTCCTTCAGAATCTTGGAGATTACTCTTGGAAGAAGAACTAGAGGCGGAAAGAGATAGGCAGGATGATACTTCCAAGGAAGTGACAATGCATCCACTGCTTCCGCCTGAGGATCCCTGGATCTGGACAGATACCTGGGAAGTTTCTTGTTTAGATGAGAAGCCATCAGATCTATTTCTGGAAGTCCCCACATTTGAACAATCTGAAGAAATACCTCTGGGTGAAGAGACCATTTGCCCGGATGTAACGTTTGGTGACTGAGATAATCCGCTTCCCAATTGTCTATACCTGGGATATGAACCGCAGAAACTAGACAGGAGCTGGATTCCGCCCATACCAGTATTCGAGATACTTCTTTCATAGCCAGAGGACTGTGAGTCCCTCCTTGATGATTGATGTATGCCACAGTTGTGACATTGTCTGTCTGAAAACAAATGAACGATTCTCTCTTTAGAAGAGGCCATGACTGAAGAGCTCTGAAAATTGCACGGAGTTCCAAAATATTGATTGGTAATCTCACCTCCTGAGATTCCCAAACCCCTTGTGCTGTCAGAGACCCCCAAACAGCTCCCCAACCTGTCAGACTTGCATCTGTTGAAATTACAGTCCAGGTCGGAAGAATAAAAGAAGCCCCCTGAACTAAACGATGGTGATCTGTCCACCACGTCAGAGAGTGTCGTACAATCGGTTTTAAAGATATTAATTGAGATATCTTTGTGTAATCCCTGCACCACTGGTTCAGCATACAGAGCTGAAGAGGTCGCATGTGAAAACGAGCAAAGGGGATCGCGTCCGATGCAGCAGTCATAAGACCTAGAATTTCCATGCATAATGCTACCAAAGGGAATGATTGTGATTGAAGGTTTCGACAAGCTGAGATCAATTTTAGACGTCTCTTGTCTGTCAGAGACAGAGTCATGGACACTGAATCTATCTGGAAACCTAAAAAGGTTACCCTTGTCTGAGGAATCAATTAACTTTTCGGTAAATTGATCCTCCAACCATGATTTTGAAGAAACAACACAAGTTGATTCGTATGAAATTCTGCTAAATGTGAAGACTGAGCAAGTACCAAGATATCGTCCAAATAAGGAAATACCACAATACCCTGTTCTCTGATTACAGACAGAAGGGCACCGAGAACCTTTGTAAAAATTCTTGGAGCTGTTGCTAGGCCAAACGGCAGAGCCACAAACTGGTAATGCTTGTCTAGGAAAGAGAATCTCAGAAACTGATAGTGATCTGGATGAATCGGAATATGCAGATATGCATCCTGTAAATCTATTGTGGACATATAATGCCCTTGCTGAACAAAAGGCAAGATAGTCCTTATAGTTACCATTTTGAATGTTGGTATCCTTACATAACGATTCAATATTTTTAGATCCAGAACTGGTCTGAAGGAATTCTCCTTCTTTGGTACAATGAAGAGATTTGAATAAAACCCCAGCCCCTGTTCCAGAACTGGAACTGGCATAATTACTCCAGCCAACTCTAGATCTGAAACACATTTCAGAAATGCTTGAGCTTTCGCTGGATTTACTGGGACACGGGAAAGAAAAAATCTCTTTGCAGGAGGCCTTATCTTGAAGCCAATTTTGTACCCTTCTGAAACAATGTTCTGAATCCAAAGATTGTGAATTGAATTGATCCAAATTTCTTTGAAAAAACGTAATCTGCCCCCTACCAGCTGGGCTGGAATGAGGGCCGCACCTTCATGTGGACTTTGGAGCTGGCTTTGGTTTTCTAAAAGGCTTGGATTTATTCCAGACTGGAGATGGTTTCCAAACTGATACCGCTCCTGTGGGTGAAGGATCAGGCTTTTGTTCCTTATTGTGACGAAAGGAACGAAAACGATTATTAGACCTAAATTTACCTTTAGATTTTTTATCCTGTGGTAAAAAAGTTCCTTTCCCTCCAGTAACAGTTGAGATAATAGAATCCAACTGAGAACCAAATAATTTATTACCCTGGAAAGAAAGGGAAAGCAAAGTTGACTTAGAAGACATATCAGCATTCCAAGTTTTAAGCCATAAAGCTCTTCTAGCTAAAATAGCTAGAGACATATACCTGACATCAACTCTAATGATATCAAAGATGGCATCACAAATACAGTTATTAGCATGTTGAAGAAGATTAACAATGCTATGAGAATTATGATCTGTTACTTGTTGCGCTAAAGCTTCTAACCAAAAAGTTGAAGCTGCAGCAACATCCGCTAAAGATATAGCAGGTCTAAGAAGATTACCTGAACATAAGTAAGCTTTTCTTAGAAAGGATTCAATCTTCCTATCTAAAGGATCCTTAAAGGAAGTACTATCTGCCGTAGGAATAGTAGTACGTTTAGCAAGAGTAGAGATAGCCCCATCAACTTTAGGGATTTTGTCCCAAAACTCTAATCTGTCAGATGCCAAAGGATATAATTGCTTAAAACGTTTAGAAGGAGTAAATGAATTACCCAAATTATTCCATTCCCTGGAGATTACTTCAGAAATAGCATCAGGGACAGGAAAAACTTCTGGAATAACTACAGGAGATTTAAAAACCTTATTTAAAACGCTTAGATTTAGTATCAAGAGGACCAGAATCCTCTATTTCTAATGCAATTAAAACTTCTTAAGTAAAGAACGAATAAATTCCATTTTGAATAAATATGAAGATTTATCAGCATCAACCTCTGAGACAGAATCCTCTGAACCAGAGGAACCATTATCAGAATCAGAATGATGATGTTCATTTAAAAATTCCTCTGAAAAATGAGAAGTTTTAAAAGACCTTTTAAGTTTACTAGAAGGAGGAATAACAGACATAGCCTTCTTAATGGATTTAGAAACAAAATCTCTTATGTTAACAAGAACACTCTGAGTATTAGATGTTGACGGAACAGCAACAGGTAATGTAACATTACTAAAGGAAATATTATCTGCATTAACAAGTTTGTCATGACATTCATTACAAACAACAGCTGGAGGAACAGATACCATAAGCTTACAGCAGATACACTTAGCTTTGGTAGATCCAGCACCAGGCAGCGTTTTTCCAGAAGTATCTTCTGACTCAGTGTCAATCTGGGACATCTTGCAATATGTAATAGAAAAAACAACATATAAAGCAAAATTGATCAAATTCCTTAAATGACAGTTTCAGGAATGGGAAAAAATGCCAGTGAACAAGCTTCTAGCAACCAGAAGCAATAAATAATGAGACTTAAATAATGTGGAGAAAAAATTGATTTATTCATATGCATTATCCCAAATATGAAACTGACTGTCTGAAATAAGGAATGTTTGAACATCCTGAGTCAAGGCAAATAAATGTTTGAAATGAATACATATATTTAGAACAATATATAAAAGTGCCCAACCATAGCTTAGAGTGTCACAGAAAATAAGACTTACTTACCCCAGGACACTCATCTACATGTAGTAGAAAGCCAAACCAGTACTGAAACGAGAATCAGTAGAAGTAATGGTATACATAAGAGTATATCGTCGATCTGAAAAGGGAGGTAAGAGATGAATCTCTACGACCGATAACAGAGAACCTATGAAATAGACCCCGTAGAAGGTGATCATTGAATTCAAATAGGCAATACTCTCTTCACATCCCTCTGACATTCACTGCACGCTGAGAGGAAAACCGGGCTCCAACCTGCTGCGGAGCGCATATCAACGTAGAATCTAGCACAAACTTACTTCACCACCTCCATAGGAGGAAAAGTTTGTAAAAACTGATTTGTGGGTGTGGTGAGGGGTGTATTTATAGGCATTTTGAGGTTTGGGAAACTTTGCCCCTCCTGGTAGGAATGTATATCCCATACGTCACTAGCTCATGGACTCTTGCTAATTACATGAAAGAAATAATTTTTATTAGACAGTGTTAATATAAGTGTAACTGTACTTTGTAAATTTTTTTTACTTTGTATTTTTTAAAGGGTTTCATGAAACTTTTCTGATGCGGAAAACTTAACTACAGCTCTTCGAGAGCGGAAAGGATTGTTGCGTAAAAGGTGAATGTGCGAATGCAATCGCAATTTTTCAAGACTTGAAATAGCTGCGCTATGGAAATTCATTGTGAAAAGACCATATAGTGCGCAGAAAAATCATAACGCACGACTTGTAATCTTAGCCATAGCTTTTATTAGAAGCATTTCTACGAATATAAGTGTTGTGCAAAAACACTTCTATTTAAAACAGGACATTATAGTAATTTACAATTTTAAATCCAATACATTGTTCATGAAACCGATAAAGTCTTATATACACCTATTAACAGTTTATAAGATATTTTATTATAAAAATGCATTTATTCCACTGCCCATGATAATAAACATAACAATACCAGTAAGTGCGACCGATCTGTAGTCAGGAGTGTGCATACTTCTGTTATACCACAGCTCCACCCCTTCCTCTGAAGGCATAATAGAGGTATCCTTTAGAATAATGTGTCAATCAAATACTAAGCAAGTCTCTTTATGGGGCTCAGCAGTAGTCATAGCAACCAGGAAAGCTTCTACTATAAAATGACAAGCAGTAAGGCTTACAAGTTAGTAAGGAGGTAAACTCAGCAAGCAGTTTACATTTCTTTCTTTTATTTTGACTAGAGGCAGGACAGTCAAGACAAGAGACAGATTAAACAGAGGTAGGTCTGTTGTTTCTGGTGTCCATAGTGAGATAAAAAAGTGCCAATTTTCAGGATGTTTTGAAATTAAGGAAAGTCTATTTTGCATCATATTTTTATTATTATGTGCATTTCAGTTTTGACCATTATGTCCCTTTAACATCATCTGTATGCTGATGACACAAATGTTCCTGACTAGTCTTCTGGGCTACACTACTGCAATTCATTGTGACTTTCTGCTAGACTCATACGCTGATTATCATTTACTGTATCGGACAGTCCCCTGGCTTCCTTTAGCTTCAAGAATAACATTTATAATTGTGGCCTTAAATGGACATGAAACCCAAAAAATTTCTTTGATGATTCAGATAGAGAATACAATTTAAACAACTTTCTAATTTACTTCTATTATCTAATTTGTTTCATTCTCTTGGTATTATTTATTGAAGTAGCAGCAATGCACTACTGGTTTCTAACAGAACACATGGGTGAGCCAATGACAATCGGTATATATATGCAGCCACCAATCAGCAGTGAGAACCTAGGTTCTTTGCTGCTCCTGATCTTTCCTAGATAAATCTTTCAGCAAATGATAACAGGAAAAGAAAGCAAATTAAATAATAGAAATAAATTAGAAAGTTGTTTAAAAAATTGTATGATATTTCTGATTAATAAAAAAAATGTAGGGGTTTTCTTTTTTATAATTATTATCACTTATCTATAAAATTACCAATATAATCTGTAGCGTAATGAGGAACACGAAATAAAGAGAGCATGAAAACAGAGGTGAGGAATTGGATATCGATCATAAATAGCAGACTGCAGTAAAAGCTAAGTGAAAACAATCCGTTTGTAGAAACTTTTAAGGTCAGTTAAAAAGCTTTTAAATACTGCAGGCTTTAAAATTGTATGAACCAGGCAAGGGCTGTTGCATAAAAATATTTATGGAATCATCCAAAAAGTTAGGAGCCAGTAAAAAAAAAACGTTACATGGTTCCCAAGACCTGTTCTAGAGGTTACACTTGAAGAGGAAACATTCAGGGATCAAAAGGTCTGTACCTACCTCACCTATATAGAACTCAATATAACTTTCTCATATCAGCTCTCCTAAAACAATTGCTTAAAATCCCTCATTAAATTGTTATGCATTTATAAACCTACCTCCATCATTTCTAGCTTGTCAGGATATGCCAGATCCCCTGGAGCAGGCTTGTAGCCCAGTATGTCTGTCTGAATATATATGTGTGTTCTGTAGACCAGTCTCTCCTGCACATCTTCTAACATCTGCTTCACCAAACCATCAAATGATCCCAGGTGCTCCACTGATGTAGGAAAGAACACACATTAATAAAGTGCGATTACAAGCTATATTAGTAGCTGGGCATTAAAGGGACTTTAACTTTCATAATTCAGACAGAGCATGCAATTTAAATTTATTATCATATTGACTTTGTTTTCTTGGTATTGTTTGTTGAAAAGCATACCTAGGTAGGCTCAGGAGCAGCAACGCACTACCGTGAGCTAACTGTTGAATGGTGGCTACACACATATGCTTCTTGTCATTGCCTAACCAGATCACCCAAGTCCCAGAAGTGCAGTGCTGCTCTGGAGCTGAAATTAAATATATGTTTAACACCTTTTGAAAGAGTTAAACATGTAGTTATAAGCAAGCAATAGTGCAATCATAAAATGATCCATCTTCTTACACTTTAATGTGAGTGTTGGATAATTAACCTGTAACCTTATTGATCTGTCTAGTTTATAAAAAAAATGTTTATAGTACAAGAAAACCTAAAGCATCAAAATATTTTTGACCACAAGTGCAATCTAGGTGGAGATGTAGATAGATCTGTAGCAAGTGAAGACAATTATTCTAAATCAAAATGTATTGTCAGGAACCCAGAGGTAGAACTTTTCTTCACTTTCTGCAGGTCATTTTGAAATAAAATATTTTAAATTGGGCAGTTACACTAAATCACCAGCTCAATTGCCATGTGTTAATCAGTGGAGAGTAAAGCAAGTTTTTTTTAAGTTTTATGATATAGTGCTGCAGTTTATTGCAAATTAGATGCAGACAAAAAACAAATCTCTTGAATAAAGTTGTTGCTACCAAGTGAAAAGTATTACAAGGTAGAAATGTAGTAATAAAAAGGCGCATTGCTCCCAAGAACATCTTACATTTAGAAGTCACCGCTTTGCAGACCTGGAAAGGCTGGGTGCAGGGTTGAAAAAAATTCCCTGAGAGCCAGTCTACAATAAATGCACTTCTGCTTTGCAGCGCTACTCATCCGTATTTGACTGTTCTCTTCAGCCAGCACTTTCCTCTGGATGCACTATGTTAAAGGGACAGTATACACTAATTTTCATATAAATGCGTGTAATAGACACTACTATAAAGAATAAGATGCACAGATACTGATCTTAATATTTAGTATAAAACTGTTTAAAAACTTACTTAGAAGTTCACAGTATAGCTCTTTTTAAATGGTTACTGGAACACCCACTGAAAGTGGGAAATAGCAAACACTCCCCCTCCCCCTTTCTCTGAATATGAAAAGACCCTTTGCACAAACAGAAGCCAGCTGGAGTAGGTATACGTCGGTATTCTCCTAAAACTTTGGGGCTTGGTTAGGAGTCTGAAAATCAGAGCAATGTTATTTAAAAATAAGCAAAACTATATATTTAAAAAACAAAAAACTGTATGGGCTATATAAATTAATCATCTACAAAACATTTATGCAGAGAAAAATCTAGTGTATAATGTCCCTTTAATAAAAACCGACACAAGGCAGCCGAGAGGATAGCACTGGCTGATGAGAACAGTATAATGTGGAGCAGTACTGCAAAGTGAAAGTGCTAAACGTTCCTGCATGTGTCCCATTCTTTCTGCAGACATGCTGCATTTTCTGCAATGATATCTCCCATCACAGCATGTTCTGCCTAGGGCAGGGGTGTCCAAACTTTGCTCTCCAGAGGTTTTGGAACTACATTTCCCATGATGCTCAGCTAGATAAAATGCTGGCTGAGCATCATCGGAAATGTAGTTCCAAAACCTCTGGAGAGCAAAGTTTGGACACCCCTGGCCTAGGGGGTCAGGAACATTGTTTTACAAGTAGGGAGGGATTGAGTCTTATAATATATTATCATCAGAATGAAGGTGGTCATTTTGAGGTGACATAATCTGTGCAGATAACTGTGTTTAGCCAATGTTCCCCAGTTTTCGCCTAAATAAATGTAGGCTAGTAAGCTGCTTAATGCTTTGACCTCAAACTAGCCAATGTAAACTGTGATATTAAAAGAAACTGTGCGATCATGGTGCACAATCACAGCGGCTGGAGATCTGGATCTCATGTGAGGTTAGGGACTAGGATACATTTTAGGGATTGGGGGATTAGCCCTTGGGATGCCAGAGAGGGCTACAGCACACTGCAAATTTATACACTGTAGCCCTATCTGCCATCCGTTTAGTAAATAGATGTTAGATTGAATGAGAGAAATGTTGTCTACAACATTCCAATCCAGGCAACTGTCATTTCAACAAAACAGCTATACAGCATTCCAGATGTGAACCTTTTTATAGCATAATGTAATATATGTAATTCATTAAGGGCTCATTAAACCAAAAAATAAATTCCCCATATCTATGCATAGTTTATGTATGTACTTAATAATTTATTTTGTCCACATACTGTAATTTAAATGTTTTTACACTACCCACCAGGAAAACAGTAGTGTATTCTGCAGCATTCAGAACCTAAGCTCTACAACATACTAAACAGTGCGTTATCTCTGGAGTTCATTTATATCTGCCCCTAATTGTCCAGAACAAAAATGATAAGAATAGACAAAACTTAAAGGGCCACTAAACCCAAAATCTTTCTTTCATGATTCAGATAGAGAATAGAAATGTAAACAACATTACAATTTACTTCCATTATTTATTTTGCTTCATTTTTTAAATATCCTTAGTTGAAGAAAAATTAGATAATATAAGTAAATTAGAAAGATGTTTAAAATTGCATTCTCTTTCTAAATCATAAAAGAAAAACTGTGGGTGGCATGTCCCTTTAAGGGAACAGAAAAGTCAAAATTAAACAAATGGATTGGATCGATCATGAAGTTTAACAACTCTCCAATTAACCTCTATTAATTTTGCTTAGTTCTCTTGGTATCCTTTGTTAAAGGGTAATACCAAGGGAGTTCAGGAGTGTGCACGAGTCTTTAGCCATCTGGCAGCAGTGTTTGCCACATTGTTTATTGCACTGTTATACATAGTTGCATTGACTGCTGAAGATGAGTGGACACATCTGAGCTCATATTAGCAAACCTAGATTTACTCCTCAACAAAAGATAAGAGAACAAAGCTAATTTGATCATTGAAGTACATTAGAAAGTAGTTTAAAATTGCATTGTCTATCGGAATCATGAAAGCTTAGAAGGGATATTAAAGGGATAGTCTACTTGAAAATTGTTATTGTTTAAAATGATAGATAATCCCTTTCTTACCCATTCCCCAGTTTTGCATAACCAACACAACACGATTATATTAATATAATTTTAAGCTCTATGATTAACTGTATCTAAGCCTCTGCTTAGATGCTCTTAGAGTACTGCCCTTATCTCAGTGCTTTTTATAAACTTGCCAATAAGTGCTGGTTCCTGCATTTACTTGCACAGTGTTATCTATATGGCACACTTGAACTAGCACTGTCTGGTTGTAAAAAGCTAATAAAAAGCACTGAGAGAAAAAGCAGCCTGCAGGGGCTTAGAAAGAGGCAGATGTTATAAAGTAAATTAATATAATAAATGTTGGTTATGCGAAGTTGGGGACTGGGTAGTAAAATGTGTTGCGTATCTTTTTAAACAACAATAATATATATATATATATATATATATATATATATATATATAAAATTTTACTTAACTGTCCCTTTAAGAGGCTTAACAAGTGGTATGTCCCTGGAAAACAAAATAATGCACTATTTGAAAACATAGACAGTTTTTTAAATGCTGTTAAAAATTGTTTTGTACCTAGATCTTTTCCAATGAAGTACTTACCTGATAATCTGTACTATGCTATATATACAAATACTTTAATTCCCCTTTACGTTATCAGCAATCTAAACATATTATCATTTACTTGAGAGAGGTAGAATTAAACATATAATTATATATATAGTTATGTGAGAACAAAATGAATAATTACCATTATGTTGCACATGATCCTCTAACATCTCTATTTTCAATATACCACAAAGCTCAGAAAGGGTCTCTAAATGAACAACATGAATGATCAAGGGTCTCAGAACATCATATAAAGACAGACACAGTTTCTCCAGAAGTAAACTGGAATGAAAACAGACAAAAGTAAAATTATTATACAGCGTCATTTTATATTAATTTACAGAAACCAAGCAAATTTCTATTAAACCTACAAATTCAATCCTTCCAAAATGTTTAAATTATGGACAGTAAAGTCAGAAACAAACATTCATGATCTAGATAGCGCATACAATTTTAAACAACTTTTCAAATTACTTATATTATAAAATGTGCTTAATTTTCTTGGTATCCTTTTATGAAGGAGCAGTAATGCCCTAATGTGAAACCAACTGAACACACTGGGTGAACCAATGACAAGAGGCATGTATGTGCAGCTACCAATCAACAGCTAGCTTCCATTGCTGCTTGTGAAACTACTGTAGCTTTACCCCCCCGCTAACCCCACAGGAGTTATCAATATTACACATTCCAATGTTCTTCACATACAGAACAATGTTATTTTTAATAAAAAAAATTATATATATATATATATATATATATATATATATAATAAAAAATCAGCATATATGCATATATATATATCACACTCATATTGAGATAAATCAAATTAATATTAGGGCAATAAAAAACAAACTAATTCAACTGAGCCTATATCAGGGATCCCTGAATAAATGTTACCGGTATAAATGTTGCAACTTAAAATGTATCATAGCCATGTAATCAGCAATCTGTTAAAGGTACACTGAACCCATATTTTTTCTTCAGTGATTTAATAGAGCATGAAATTTTAATCAACTTTCTCATTTACACCTATTATCAATTTTTCTTCGTTCTCTTGCTTTCTTTATTTGAAAAAGAAGGCATCTAAGCTATTTTTTTGGTTCAGTACCATGGAAAGCACTTGTTTATTGATGGGTGAATTTATTCACCAATCAGCAAGAACAACCCAGTTTGTTCACCAAAAATGGGCCGGCATCTAAACTTACATCCTTGCATTTCAAATAAAGATACCAATAAAATGAAGACAATTTGATAATAGGAGTCAATTAGAGCATGTAATTTTAAGCAACTTTCTATCTGAATCGCAAAAGAAAAAAATTGGGTTCAGTGTCCCTTTAAAGTTCCACCTGGCATAGTGAACAATGTATCCACAACATGTTGCAGTTCATATAAGTGTAACAAAACAGGGCTGAGTAAGCCTCTCTTCTTAGTGACAGAGAGTTCACAGTATGAATCACTGCAGCATGTAAACAGACCAGCGGTCCTCCTACAGACCAAGCTCACCGGACTCACCAGCTCTGACTTGGTATATGATAATATGCAGGTCTTCTTACCCCTTATTTATGCCAGGACGGGCTTTTTCTAAAACACACTGACTGTGTGTCCGCCTCCAATTTGTGATGTCACTAAGCTATCCAAAGCACAAATTAACTGGATAATTTAATACAAATTGTTCCATAATAATTTGTGTAAAAACACAGTAAAAAATAAAATTTTGAATGAAGGGTTTATATGATTTTTTGTGGTTCCTAACCCAAGCTATGGGAACTCCCTACAATGAGCAAATAAAAAGTGCCTGTGTCTCTGTCAATTGCTTATAGCATTTGACATCATTACTACATAGAAATATGCATTGCTGACAACTCTGTTCCCTTGTTGTCATTTACATTGTAGACAATGAGCATGAGGGCGATTTCAAAGAACGGCTCAGACATCTTCTTGCAAAAGTTTACTAGCGCAGCCATGCTAAATCCCTTTTCTCATTGAGTTCTAGGGGGCACTCTACAAGAGCGCTAGCCCGAAGGTGCGCTAAGCCAAAAGGTGCACTAAGAAATAGTCTAAATAGCTTTGTTCTTCTTATTTTAAATTATATATTTAATTTTTTTAAATATCAATCTATAACTAGCTATCCCCACTGTATATCAATCTATAGCTAACTTTTTTTTAATAAAAAATATTTAAACTTTCTATTTTGAAAATAAAAGGAGGTATTAGCATTGTTTTAAAAGTGATATAGTATATGCCATTTGTGTGTGTGCGTATATATATATATATATATATATATTTAGTGTGTGTGTGTGTGTATGTGTATGTATGTGTGAGTGTGTGTTAGTGTGCGTGTGTGTTAGTATGTGTGCATGTGTGTTAGTATGTATGGATGCATGTGTTATTATGTGTGCATGTGTGTTAGTATGTGACCTGAAACACAACATTTTTCTTTCACGATTTAGAAAGGACATGCCATTTGAAACAACTTCACAATGTACTTCTATTATCTAATTTGCTCCATTCTCTTGAAATTCTTTGTTGAAAAGCATATCTAAATAGGATCAGTAGCTGCTGATTGGTGGATGCACACAGATGCCTCACCCATGTGCATTGCTATTTCTTCAACAAAGGATATCTAAAAAAGGAAGCAAATTAGATACTAGAAGTAAATTGGAATGTTGTTTAAAATGATATTCTCTATCCGAATCATGAAAGGAAAAACAAAATGGGTTTCATGTCCCTTTAAATGTACGTTATAAATCTTCAAACATATCTAGCTTTATTTATAAATGATAACCATACCTAGCTAATGTACACTCTTATGACATATACTGTTTATAGGTTAATGGAAACAAGGGAAAAATACACCCTTGCTGAACAAACCAAAAGCTACACAAATTCAAACATTAATATAGACACTTCATATAGTTAATGAAACAAATATATAAATTTACCACATACTCCAATTTTGGTGTTGGTTTTGTGAAAAAATCATTATAAAGCTGATGTTCATCCTGACATACATGAACCATGAAGGCACAGCCACTTCGTACCTGAGTGTAAAAAACAAAACAAAATGCCTAATGTTAAATCATTTTTTTTTTCTCTCCATTATTTCTACACAATATTTAGTTTTGTTGGAAAGTCCCTCTGCGTGTTTTATGTATGCAGTGTTTAGAAAGATCTTAAAAAGAGTAAAATACAATTTGTTATTTAATCTCTCAAGAACAAATTTTCCTTGTCAGGCTTTTGTAAAATAACTACATGGAGTGTAAGTATATAAATAAAATTTAAATAATTTCTAACATGCATATAAAAGCACATTATTTAAACATGTTAAAATATTTTTAAAAGTAAAAGGGACATGAAACCCAATTTTTTTTCTTTTATGATTCAGATAGAGCATGTGATTTTAAATAACTAATTTACTTATATTATCGAATCTGTTTTGTTCTCTTGATATCCTTCATTGAACATGATACCTAGGTAAACTCAGGAGCTGCCGATAGGTGGCTGCCCATATATGCCTTGCGTTACTAGCTCACCTAATGCATTAAGCTAGTTCCCTGTAGTACACTGCTGCTTTTTGAGCAAAGGATACCAAGAAAATGAAGCAAAATAGTAAAATAAAGTAGATTTTTTAAAATGATATGCTCTGAGTGATGAAAGGAAAATTTGGGTTTTCATGTCCCTTTAAGTTAAAACTGCTTTTATTAAAGTGGGGTGAAGAGGCTATTGACAGATTGAATCTAAAGGGACATTTTTTTTTATAAATTCATCAGAAATTAAACCGTTCTCATACGTTTTTCATACATAAAACGTTTTAAAACCTTTCAAAACTTATTTTTTAAGCAACAATCTGTTAATTATTATTATTATCATTTATTTGTAAAGCGCCGCCAAATTCCATAGCGCTGGGTACAGTGATAGGGGTATACAATGACAAAGATTTGTGATAAAATACAAAACATAACAAAACTAAACAAATCTAGTACAGGAGGAAGAGGGCCCTGCTCCGGAGAGCTCACAGTCTATAGGTTAAGGGTGCAGAGACATAAGGTTGGGGTAGCTTGTTACATCGGTTGTGTTTGCAGCAGTGAGTCGGGCAGTTCATGTATTAGTTTGGTTCGGATGAGGGATGGAGGAGAGATGGTAAGCCTCTCTGAATAGGTGAGTTTTCAAGGAGCGTCTGAAGCTATACAAGGTTGGAGCCAGTCTTACGGGGCGGGGTAGAGAGTTCCACAGAACAGGAGAAGCACGTGTGAAGCCTTGGAGGCGGGAGTGGGACATAGAGATAACAGGAGTGTAGAGACATAGGTCAGTGGTTGATCGAAGAGGACGGGATGGGGAATATTTCACGATGAGAGAGGAAATATAGTTGGGAGTTAGACTGTTGAGTGCTTTGTAAGTTAGGGTTAATACTTTAAATTGTATTCTGGAGTGTATGGGGAGCCTGTGTAGAGAGACTGGCAGAGCGGAGCAGCTGATGTAGATCGGCGACTAAGGTGGATGAGTCTAGCAGAAGCATTCATAATAGATTGGAGGGAAGAGAGGTGGTGTTTTGGAAGGCCATTTAGGAGTAGATTGCAATAATCAATGCGTGACAAAATGAGAGCATGAATAAGTATTTTTGTAGTTTTTTTGAGTAAGGAAGGGACGAATTCTGGAAATGTTGGGTAGGTGTGAACGGCAGGATTTGGTAAGCACTTGTATATGTGGGTTGAATGCGAGTTCTGAGTCTAGTGTGACCCCAAGACAGCAGACCTGGGGTGAGGTGTTGAGAATAGAGTCTTCAACCGTCAGAGAAATGTCAGGTGTTGGATGTCTCGAAGAGGGGGGTATAAGAAGCAGCTCAGTTTTGGACAGATTGAGTTGGAGGTAGTATGAAGACATCCAAGAGGAAACTGCAGAGAGGCAGTCAGAAAGAAGGAGATATATCGGGAGAGGAAAGATAGATTTGGGTATCATCAGCATACAAGTGGTACTGGAATCCAAAGGAGGCTATAAGTTTTCCAGGCAGGATGTATAGAGAGAGAAAAGCAAGGGGCCCAAGACAGAGCCTTGCGGTACTCCAACTGAGAGAGGTATAGGATCACAAGATACGTTGTTAAAGGAAACTGAAAACTAGCGGTTTGACAGATATGATGCAAACCAGGAGATGGCTGTGTCTCGGATGCCAAATGAATGTAGTATTTTTAGGAGGAGAGGACGGTCAACTGTGTCAAAAGCTGTGGACAGGTCAAGAAGAATTAGTAAGGAGAAATGGCCTTTTGCTTTAGCTGATAACAGGTCATTTGTTACTTTAGCAAGAGCGGTTTCTGTTGAGTGTTTAGGGCAGAAACCAGATTGTAGTGGATCAAGTAAGGAGTTAGTTGTGAGAAATTGAGTTAGCCGATTATAGACTAGTCATTCCAATAATTTTGAAGCAAAGGGAAGTAAGGAGACCGGTCAATAGTTAGAAGGCGAGGAGTTTTTTTTTAGGATTGGTATGATTGACGCATGCTTGAATGTGTCAGGGAATGTGCCAGCGGTGAGAGATTGGTTAAAGAGATGAGTTAGTGTAGGGGTTAGTGAAGCAGAGAGAGAGGGAATAAGTTGTGAAGGAATAAGGTCAAGTGGGCAGGTTGTGAGATGAGCCAAGGATAGGAGTGCAGAGACTTCTTCCTCTGTTACAGGAGGGAAGTAGCATAGATTTTTGTTAATAGAAGGGGTGTGTAGGATTGCTGGGTGTGAGGGGTGTGAGGGGCAGATCTCTTTTCTAATGGTGTCAATTTTATTTTTGAAGTGATCAGCAATAATTTGAGCAGTGAGGTTGTTAGTGGGCGGGGGGGGGGGGGGGGGCAGGCGGACGTAGAAGGGAGTTAAAGGTTGAGAACAGTTTTCTGGGGTTGGATGCGTGAGATGACACAAGGGAGGAGAAATAGACTTGTTTGGCCAGGCTGAGCACAGAGTTGTAGGATTTAAGGGTGAATTTATAATGCTGGAAATCAGCACAGGTGCGTGATTTCCTCCACTGCCGTTCAGCAACCCGTGAGCATCTCTGAATATATCTGGTCTGTTTAGTGTGCCATGGTTGCTGTCGTGTGATTGATGTACGTCGAAGAGTGGAGGGTGCAGTTTTGTCAAGTGTTGATTTTAGTGCCGAATTATACTGTAGAGTCACGAGGTTTGGACAAGACAGGGATGAAATGTCAGAGAGCAGAGGACTCAGTTGAGTGGAAAAGTCTGTGAGATCCAAGTAATTTAAATTCCTGTAAGGTAGCAGTTTTTTGGGGGCTTGCAAAGATGTAGAAGGTAGAGTAAGAGAGAAAGTTAGTAGATGGTGGTCAGAGAGAGGAAATGGGAAGTTAAGGGAGTTGGAAACAGCACAGAGATTTGTGAAGACCAGGTCTATGGAGTTGCCTTCACAGTGTGTTGGAGATGTTGTCCATTGGGACAAGCCTAAAGAGGAGGTAAGGGATAGAAGTTTAGAGGCAGCAGGCATGTGAGGATTATCAAGGGGTATGTTGAAGTCCCCTAAGATGAGAGAAGGGACATTACAAGAGAGAAAATGTGGAAGCCATGCTTCAAAGTGGTCCAGAAATTGTGATGCTGGGCCAGGGGGCCGATATATAACTGCAACACGAAGAGCTATAGGGGAGAAAAGGCAGATGGCGTGAACTTCAAAAGATGAGAAGGAAAGAGGGGGGTGAAGGAATGCCGTGAAAGGTACTGTGTGGAGACAAGAGAATTCCTCCTCCTTTTTTTGTCTCCAGGCCTGGGAGTGTGACTGAAATGCAGGCCGCCATAGGACAGAGAGGCTACAGCAGTTGTCTTAGAGGAGGAAAGCCAAGTTTCAGTGAGGGCTAACAGGTTAAGTGAACGTGAAATAAATAGGTCGTAAATAGATAGCTTATTGCATACCGAGCGTGCATTCCAAAGGGCACACAAGAATTTGGGTGTACTAATAGAGGTGCAGTTAATGAGGTTTATAGGGTTACGTGGGCAAGGTGTATGAGGTGTCATTTGGGGTAGTGATCTGAGGGAAGCAGAGGGTGGACCTGGGTTAGGCGACAGATCCCTAGCTGCAAGAAGAAGAAAGATGGTGAGTGAAAGGAGATGAGAATGTTTATCCAAGCATATGGATGCTTAAATACACAGCTAATATTCTGCTCAAAAGCCACAATACACTGCAGCTATTGTGCAGGAAACAGCAGCTGACTGGTATCTAAATATGTATGCTGCTCCTAATTTGTTCTTCAGCTGTGTCCTGCTCATAAGCCTCCATCTGTGGGACTTCTGAGAGAAACTTTAAATATGCAAATCAGTTAAACACATAGGACCAGATTACGAGTGGAGAGCAGAACTGTGCTTTTGCAAGCGCTATATTTGCGCTCCACTCGGAATACAAGCGCACACTGGCATTTGAAGTGATCCTCAATGTGAACGCGACCTCACGTTCGCATTGCATGGAAGCGCACTTCCATAGGCTCCAATGGGAGCCTCGCTCTCATGCGGTGAGACACTGTATTAGAACTTAGCGCAGCGAAGAGGGTAAAATTGCCAGCGATGGGCAGCAAATTGAAATATATATATATATATATATATATATATATATATATATATATATATATATATATATATATATATATATATATATATATATATATATATATAAAAAAATATATATATATATATATATATATATATATATATATACATACAGTGGGGCAGTCAGCCACCAATTGTGCAAGTTCTCCCACTTAAGAAGATGAGAGAAGCCTGTAATTTTCATCATAGGTATACCTCAACTATGAGAGACAAAATGTGGAAACAAATCACATTGTCTGATTTGGAAAGAATTTATTTGCAAATTATGGTGGAAAATAAGTATTTGGTCACCTACAAACAAGCAAGATTTCTGGCTCTCACAGACCTGTATCTTCTTCTTTAAGAGGCTCCTCTCCCCATTACCTGTATTAATGGCACCTGTTTGAACTTGTTATCAGTATAAAAGACACCTGTCCACAACCTCAAACAGTCACACTCCAAACTCCACTATGGTGAAGACCAAAGAGCTGTCGAAGGACACCAGAAAAAATTGTAGACCTGCACCAGGGTGGGAAGACTGAATCTGCAATAGGCAAGCAGCTTGGTGTGAAGAAATCAACTGTGGGAGTAATAATTAGAAAATGGAAGACATACAAGACCACTGATAATCTCCCTCGATCTGGGGCTCCACACAAGATCTCACCTCGTGGGGTCAAAATGATCACAAGAACAGTGAGCAAACATCCCAGAACCACACAGGGGAACCTAGTGAATGACCTGCAGAGAGCTGGGACCAACGTAACAAAGGCTACCATCAGTAACACACTACGCCGCCAGGGACTCAGATCCTGCAGTGCCAGACGTGTTCCCCTGCTTAAGCCAGTACATGTCCGGGCTCGTCTGAAGTATGCTAGAGAGCATTTGGATGATCCAGAAGTGGATTGGGAGAATGTCATATGGTCAAATGAAACCAAAGTAGAACTGTTTGGTAGAAACACAACTTGTCCTGTTTGGAGGAGAGAGAGAACACCATACCTACTGTGAAGCATGGGGGTGGCAACATCATGCTTTGGGGCCATTTCTCTGCAAAGGGAACAGGACGACTGATCTGTGTACATGAAAGAATGAATGGGGCCATGTATCGTGAGATTTTGAGTGCAAACCTCCTTCCATCAGCAAGGGCATTGAAGATGAAACGTGGCTGGGTCTTTCAGCATGACAATGATCCCAAACACACCACCCAGGCAACGAAGGAGTGGCTTCGTAAGAAGTATTTCAAGGTCATGGAGTGTCCTAGCCAGTCTAGAGATCTCAGCCCCATAGAAAACCTTTGGAGGGAGTTGAAAGTCTGTGTTGCCCAGCGACAGCCCCAAAACATCACTGCTCTAGAGGAGATCTTCATGCAGGAATGGGCCAACATACCAGCAACAGTGTGTGACAACCTTGTGAAGACTTACAGAAAACGTTTGACCTCTGTCATTGCCAACAAAGGATATATAACAAAGTATTGAGATGAACTTTTGAGATTGACCAAATACTTATTTTCCACCATAATTCGCAAATAAATTCATTCCAAATCAGACAGACAATGTGATTGTCTGGATTTGTTTCCACATTTTGTCTCTCATAGTTGAGGTATACCTATGATGAAAATTACAGGCCTCTCTCATCTTCTTAAGTGGGAGAACTTGCACAATTGGTGGCTGACTAAATACTTATATATATATATATATATATATATATATATATATATATATATATATATATATATATATATATATATATATATATATAGAAAAAACGGATGCACTCTCAGGTCTTTTAGTGAAGAAAAGTTAACAATCAAGATTGTTAACTTTTCTTCACTAAAAGACCTGAGAGTGCATCCGTTGTGCGTGTGTGTGTGTAGCAAGAAACACTAATGCAAAATGAAATGCAGCAACAAATTAAAGCATGTCAGTTTTGCAATAGAATTTCCCTTTAAAGAGACATTAAACTGCTGGGTACAACTACAGTAGCTTGGTTTCTACTCGCCTGTCTCTTATTTTAAATCATTACAGAATCCAGCTGGTAAATCTCTGCATTTTATACTGGCGCCGCCATCTTGTAGCATATGTATTGTTGCATCCTGTGACAAAATTAGTGCACTTTTACATATCTACTTTTTGACAGCTGTATCTGGCACATCATTGAGTGCAGAAGTGTTACATTTTTGTAGTTTTTTTGCACAGTTTAAAAGTTACATAACAACTATAAGATCCAAGATGGCAGTGCCCAGTGTGAAGATACAGAGATTCACTAACTAATAATTGTAAGGGGATAAAATAAGAAAACAATAATATAATAGTGAGTAGTAACTAAGCGACTGTAGTTGTACTCTGCAGTTTAATGTCCCTTTAATATGTGGCTCCTTCTATAAAAAAATAAATAGCAAAGATAACTTGAGAAAAATGAGGTAGAAGAGAGCCAGGTGCCATTTGTAGAAAGGCAACACCTTACCAAGGCACAGTGATCCCGGTTGTTCTGGCTGGTTAGTTCAGTGATGGTACTTGTGATGCTGGGACTGAGCAAGTTCTCCCGCTGGTCTAAGTAGCACTGATGGATCTCATCCAGTAACTGCTGGTACCTAACAGATATGTCAGAGGGAAATATGTTGTCATATGGATAGGAGATTCTTAGCCTTCATTTTATAGTGGTAAAGTTAATTCTTACTTATTTAGAACAAAATTAGACATCCCATGGTAAAATATTATTATTACAATCCTTGATAATATGTTTCACACATTATCACATGCATTGAAATATTGACATGATTAAACATAATTTATGTAAGAACTTACCTGATAAATTAATTTCTTATATTGGCAAGAATCCATGAGCTTGTGATGTATGGGATATACATTCCTACCAGGAGGGGGCATAGTTTCCCAAACCTCAAAATGCCTATAAATACACCTCCCACCTCACATATACCTTAGTTTCTTGACTAGCCAAGAAGTGAGGTGTAAAAGAAGGAGTAAAAAGCATACAAAAAAAAGGAACTGGAAAAAATAAAGTGCTTTATACAAAAAAATCAAAACCACAAAAATAAATAGGGTGGGTCTTATGGACTCTTGACACTATGAAAGAAATTTATCAGTTAAGTTCTTACATAAATTATGTTTTCTTTCATATAAGGTAAGAGTCCATGAGCTAGTGACGTATGGGATATAATACTCAAGATGTGGAAATCCATGAGTCACTAGAGAGGGAGGAATAAAATAATAACAGCTAAAACCGCTGAGAAATTAAATCCAAAAGAATAATTAGGTTTTCTTAAATTTAAAAAAAAAAAACTCAAATCAAAAGGCATTAGAATCAAACTGAGACAACTGCTTGAAGAATCTTTCTACCAAAGGCTGCTTCCGAAGAAGCAAACACATCAAAACGGTAAAATTTAGTAAAAGTATGCAAAGAAGACCAAGTTGCTGCTTTGCAAATTTGATCAACTGAAGCTTCCTACTTAAAAACCCGAGAAGTGGCAACTGATCTAGTAGAATGAGCTGTATTTCTCTGAGGCGGAGCCTGCCCCGCCTCCAAATAAGCTTTGTGAATCAAAAGTTTCAACCAAGATGCCAAAGAAATGGCAGAGGCTTTCTGACCTTTCCTGGAGCCAGAAAAAATAACAAATAGACTAGAAGTCTTTCTGAAATCTTTAGTAGCCTTAACATAATATTTCAAAACCCTTACCACATTCAAAGAATGTAAAGATCTTTCAAGAGTATTCTAAGGATTAGGACACAAAGAAGGAAAAACAATTTCCCTATTGATGTTGTTAGAATTCACAACTTTAGGCAAAAATGTATCTTGATGGAAAATCAGATAAGAAAACTCACAAGAGAGAGCAGACAATTCGGAAACTCTTCTAGCAGAAGAGAAAGCGAAAAGAAATAACACTTTCCAAGAAAGTAATTTAATATCCAGAGAATGCATAGGCTCAAAAGGAGGAGCCTGTAAAATCTTCAAAACTAAATTGAGACTCCAAGGAGGAGAAATAGATTTAACAGGTTTGATACGAATCAAAGCCTGAACAAAACAGTGAATATCAGGAAGTTTAGCAATCTTTCTAGGAAAAAAGACAGAAAGAGCAGAAATGTTTCCTTTCAAAGTATTTGCAGACAAACCCTTATCCAAACCATCCTGAAGAAACTGTAAAATCCTAGGAATTCTAAAAGAATGCCAAGAATAATTATGAGTGGAACAATATGAAATATAGGTTTTCCAAACCAGGTGATACATTTTCCTTGAAAAAGACATACAAGCCTGTATCATAGTGCTAATCCCAGAGTCAGAGAAACCTCTATGACTAAGCACAAAGTGTTCAATTTCCATGCCATCAAATGTAGAGATTTGAGATTCTGATGGAAAAACGGCCCTTGAGACAGAAGGCCTGGCCTTACAGGAAGTGGCCAAGGCTGGCAACTGGACCCCCGGACAAGATCTGCATACCAAAACCTGTGAGGCCATGCTGGTGCTATCAGAAACACATAAGATTGTTCCATTATGATCTTGGAGATCACCCCTGGAAGAACCAGAGGCAGAAAAATATAAGCAGGTTGGTAAAACCAAGGAACTGCTAAGGCATCCACCATCTCCGCCTGAGGATCCCTGGACCTTGAAAGGTATCTGGGAAGCTTCTCGTTTAGACGGGAGGCCATCAATTATATTTCTGGAAGACCCCACATCTGTACAAGATAAAAAAAAAACATCTGGATGGAGAGACCACTCCCCCGGATGTAAAGTCTGACAAATGAGATAATCTGCTTCCCAATAGTCTACACCTGGGATATGAATCGCAGAAATCTGACAAGAGATGGACCCCCCCCCCCCAAGAAAGTATCTGAGATACTTCCTTTATTGCTGAAGGACTGCGAGACCTCCTTGATGATTGACATATGCCACTGTTGTGACATTCTCTGTTTGAAAACTAATGTAAAGTTCTCTCTTCAATAGAGGCCACGCCTGAAGAGCTCTGAAAATAGCATGGGGTTCTAAAATATTGATAGGCAACCTCGCCTCTTGAGGATACCAAACCCCTTGTGCTGTCAGAGACCCCAAGACAGCTCCCCAACCTGTGAGACTTGCATCTGTTGTGATCACAGTTCAGGTGAGACGAACAAATGAGGCCCCTTGAACAATAAGGTGATAGTCTAACCACCAAGTCAGAGAGAGTTGAGTGTTGGGATTTAAGTATATCAGTTGTGATATCGGAGTATAATCCCTGTACCATTGGTGCAACATACAAAGCTGTAGAGGCTTCGTATGAAAACGAGCAAAGGGGATCGCATCCGATGCTGCAGTCATGAGTCCTAAAACACTGATAGTGACTGAAGGTTTGAACAAGCTAAAACTAACTTCATTCGTCTCTTGTCTGTCAGATTCAGTGTCCACGACTCTCTATCTGGAAACCTAAAAAGGTGACCCTTGTCTGAGGAATCAAGAAACTCTTTTGTAAATTGATCCTCCAACCATGTTTTTGAAGAAACTACACTTGTTGTTTCATGTGAGATTCTGCTAAATGAAAAGATTGAGCTAGTACCAAGATAACGTCCAAATAAGGAAACCGCAATACCCTGCTCTATGATTACAGATAGAAGAGCACCGAGAACCTTCGAAAAGATTCTTGGAGCTGTCAATAGGCCAAACGGAAGAGGGACAAATTGGTAATGCTCGTCTAGAAAAGAGAATTTAAAAAACGATAGTGGTCTGGATGAATTGGAATGTGAAGTTAAGCGTCCTGTAAGTCTATTGAGGACATGAAATGACCTTGCTAAAACAAAAAAGGCAGAATAGTCCTTATAGTCACCATTGTGAAAGTTGGGACTCTTACAAAACGATTTAACATTTTTAGATCCAGGATTGGTCTGAACAAATTCTCTCTTTGGGACAATGAATAGATTTAAATAAAAACCCAAACCCCATTTCTGCAGAGGAACTGGGACAATCACCCCTGAAAGCTCTAGGTCTGAAACACACTTTCGAAAAGCCTGAGCCTTCACAGGGTTTGTTGGAACATGAGAAAGAATGAATCTTCCCATGGGAGGTCTTATTCTGAAACCTATTCATTACCCCTGAGAAACAATATTCTGAGTCCAATGATTTTGAACAGATACTGTCCAAATGTCTTGAAATAATTTCAATCTGCCCCCCACCAGTTGAACTGGTTTGAGGGCTGTATCTTTATGCAGTCTTAGGGACTGGATTTTGTTTTTTATAAGGCTTGGATTTATTCCAATTCGGAGAAGGTCTCTAATTAGAGCCAGAGGCCTTAGGGGAAGGAGAGGTCTTTTGTTCTCTATTCTGACGAAAAGAACTAAAACGTTTGTGAGCTTTAAATTTACCCTTAGATTTCTTATCTTGGGGCAGAAAAACCTAATTTTCCCCCGGTGATAGTGGAAATAATAGAATCCAATAGAGAACCAAATCAATTACTACCCTGAAATGATAAACATAGTAATCTAGATTTAGACACCATATAAGCATTCCAAGATTTAAGCCATATAGCTCTTCTAGTAAGAATAGCTAAAGACATAGACTTAATAATCTTAATGACATCAAATATAGCATCACAAATGAAATGATTAGCATATTGAAGTAAAAGAACAATGCCAGACAACTCAGGATCTGTTAACTGTTGAGCTAAACTGTCCAACCAAAAAGTTAAAGCAGCAGCAACAACAGCCATAGAAATAGCAGGTCTAAAAACATAGCCAGTATGTAAATATGCTTTACTAAGATAAGATTCAATCTTCCCATCTAAAGGATCCTTAAAAGAAGTACTCTCTTCCATAGGAACAGTAGTACATTTGGCAAGAGTAGAAATAGCCCCATCAACCTTAGGGACTTTTCCCCAAAACTCTAGATTAGCCACAGGTAAAGAATATAGCTTTTTAAACTTAGAAGAAGGGTTAAAAGAAACACCAAGTTTAGACCATTCTTTAGTAAACATATGAGAAATAGCATCTGGAATAGGGAAAACTTCAGGAGTAACCTCAGACGTTTTAAAAACAGAATTCAAATGTTTGCTATTTTTGTTATCAAGAGGACTAGACTCCTCAATACCCAAAGTAAACAATACTTCCTTTAATAAAGAACGAATATATTCAATCATAAAAAGAAAGGTTGACTTATCAATTTCAGTCTCTGAAGTAGGATCCTCTGAACAAGAGAAATCCTCATCAGTAAAAGATAATTCAGTATGCTGTCGATCAATACAAGCTTTATCAGAAGTTAGGAGAGACCTTTTTACGTTTATTTGAAGGCGGAATAGCAGTCATAGCCTTCTTTATGGCTGTAGCAATATAATCTTTTATATCTACAGGGATATCATGTACATTAGACTGTGAAGGTTTAACAGTAGATGTTTTTGTACTTATAGAAACATTATCAGCATGCAATAATTTTTCATACCAAGTGCCACATATTTGAGCTGAAGAAGTAAGATCAGCTAATTTACAACATACACACTTAAGCCCTCTAAGAATCAAATGAGAGCAGAGAGCAAAAGAGGGAGAGACTTAATATAATAAGATTAGGTGCCAAAAAAGCTGCAAATGCAGAGAAAAAAAAACAACTTTTGGCGCCAAAATCAAAGCTTAATAATTAAAATGACACGACTCGCGCCAAAAAAAACTTGCATCAAGAAAGTCGCAAAAAATTACATGACTCGCGTCACGATAAATGTCGCAATAAAAAGTAACATTCTGCGAAAAAGCCCACGAAAATTTTGAAAGAAACAGACTCCAAATTACAACCAACTGGAACCCCAGGTAAGCCTAAAAACTCCCATAAACATAATTTCCATGCTGAAACTGTTAGAATGCAAAGGGAAATACACAGACCTGACTCATGGCAAATATATACAATATATATTTAAAACTTTATTAGATAAAGTGCCAAACATAGCTGAGAGTGTCTTAAAAAATTATATATACTTACCAGAAGACACCCATCCACATATAGCAGACAGCCAAACCAGTACTAAAACACATCAGCAGAGGTAATGGTAGAGGAGTATAATGTTGATCTGTAAAGGGAGGCAGCAGATGAATCCCCACGACCGAATTTACAGAGAGCCTTAAAATAGATTTCCCATAGGAGAAAACATGGAGTCATCAGGCAGTACTTCCTTCACATCCCTCAGACAAACACTGTACTTTGAGAGGAACTAGGCTTCAATATGCTTAGAAGCGCCTATCACAGAAGAAAAAAAAATCAAGCACAATTTACTTCTTCACCACCTCCATGAGAGGCAAAGTTTTTAAAAACTAAAAGGTATATGTGAGGTAGGAGGTGTATTTATAGGCGTTTTGAGGTTTGGGAAACTTTGCCCCTTCCTGGTAGGAATGCATATCCCATACGTCACTAGCTCATGGACTTACCACTTACATGAAAGAAATATTTTTATTCAAATAAAATAGACTTACTAAATAGAACTGTTTTTTTTTTCAAAGTTTAAAATATATGAGCAAAACTTTGTTCCCTAAACTTTTCTCATCAAGAATACAATAGTACAGGAAGATGTTAAGATGTGCTATGCAGAGCTATATTGTAAATAAATCATCTAATGAGCTTTATTCACGTAACTGCAGGGGAATTTCCAATTCGTAAAAATGGAGGGGGTTACTATATATAAACAGTTTTTGTTTTATTAAAAAAGAAAATGCCATTTGTTTTCAGAATTGAAGAGTATGGGTTTGTTCTCCCATCCCTCCTCTATGTTACGGACTAAACTAAACCAGATTGCAGGGAGATATGATCAGCTTAAAATTGCAAAGGTAAATTACTTGTTTTGGTACTCTGGAAGTTACAATGTTGCCAGGGCAATATGGCAGTAAAGAAATACCCTGAATTTACATGCCCCTGAGCCTTAAAAAGGTGTTGGGAAGAAAATGTTAAGCAGTTTTTCATCTTCATAAGAATTTAGTCCAAAGTCTCATTTTCCAAATCATATCTTTCAGCTATTTTTTGACACTTCCATGCTCCTATCAATAGGCCAAAACAAGAATACAATTGCTTCATATTATTTTACCCAGGATTCAAATTTGTCATAACCAATGACTATAAACATCAACAGGAACACCAGATGCTACTTACTCGGGTATCTTCTCAGATCTCAGCTCAATTTGCTCAATCAGACTCTAAAAAACATAAATAAAAACTTGTACATAAAATACATAAAAATAAAATTGTTTTTGGTATGTTTTAAGCAGCTGTAATCATGTTGAAGACTTCCATTGCAACCACAATCATTCTGGGAAAATATTATATGGCTAGATGAAACCAATGTAGAGTTCTTTGATAATGGGGACTAGTGATTTGTTAATAGATAACATAAATTTATAATGAAAAGAACAACCTACCTACAAGTTAAACATGGTCTGTTGGATCATGAAATCAGAGGACTACAAAAGGTATTCTACAGCAAAATGTGCTACCCAGTGTCAGAAAACTACTAGGTATGGGTACAAAACCATGGGCCCTTCAGCAGAACAATGATCCAAAGTACAAAAAGGTAAAGAATTAAATCGTTTTAGACTGTCCAGCAAGGAGTCCCAATCTCACTCAGTCTGAAAATCTTTGGGAAGACCCGATATCTGCCATTCGAAAAAATAATCCTACACTACAGACACTCAAGAGTTTGAACATACTTCATTGAAGAGTGGGAAAACTACAAGCAGACAGATGAAAGAAATATTTGGAGGCAGTCAACATAGCCAAGGGTTGTGCTACCAAATATTAGGGAAGGGTGCCTCTAATGCTCTTCAGGTCAAATTTTATGTTTCTTCTTTAAAATAATTTCATGTGAACTCAAAGGGCATACATGCATACATACATAGTGTTCTCCCCATGACCATTTAATGGGCACACCACACAGCTGATTTTAAATGACCACTAGGCTAGAATTTAAACCAATTTTTCAGCTAAAATTAGCCAATATTACATTTTTCAATAATTGCTGCACAGATTATCATTAAATCAATTTGTGTTAAAGTATACATTAACTTCTGCTTTGTATAGCTTAAGTAACAGTTATACATAAAAATAAATATTATAATATTACAAAAAATTAACAGAGAAGAGTATGTCCATTAATAAACTCTGCATTGGGACACCTAACCTACAAAAGGCTCCAATTTCCAAGCCATATTAACTTTATTTTATTTTTTATTTTTTTAATAGCTTTATTTTCAAAACTCAGTCATAGATACAGAATACACAAGAAGCTTTGTTAATCAAGTACCAAAACATGCGATACTAAAAAACATACACATTTACATAGGTATAATTTGTTGGATTGCGAGGTACATAGGCAATTTCCCAATGGTCTCTTCCCTGAGTTTATTTTTAAAACAATTTTAATTGGTAAATAACTAGGGGAGATGGGGAAGGAGAAGAGGAAGTTGGGAAGGGAGGTTTTATTGGGAGGAAGGGGAGGGGGGTGGAGGAAGGGTGAAGGCATGAATGGGAATAGGATAAAAATAGGCCCAGTGTCACATATAATTACTCTGACTATATTGTCAGATACTTATGGTTTCTCCGAGTAGCTTATTGTGGGATGCTGTTAGTCAGGATGATGATTGAGAGTTGACCCATTCAATATTAACTTTATTTTAAAAAAAGACAAAGTGGTTTGGGACAAGGAGATTTCTATTTTCAAAAGAGATCAGATTAGGATAAAAATCAATGGATAGTGCATCCTAAACAGAAACTTCCTTACAGGACAGAGAGACAATATCCCTGTTAATTATTATGTGGAGGCAGAATTAGCTGTAGGTCACTTTTGCTGAAAAATATAAGAACATACATGAAACAAGGTGGCTTTCAAAGTCTAGTTATAGTCTATTAAAACAGTTACATAACAATCATACCAGTAATCACAACAAGACAAAACACTGAGGAGTCAACAGCCTATTTCTCAGGAGTCATTCATGGGTATTTGCAGACACATACACATAAAATAGTCCAAAACATTTGAAGGACTCAGTTACTGTAATGTTTTCTAAGCTGTTAATAGATGTACAACAGATCATACTCACCCGAACCTTAGGTGCAGCTGCTCTAAATTTTACATAAAATAACGTGAAGGCATTGTCAGAGTTTGGTGTGCTTGATGGGTCCTTAACAAAAAAAAACATACAAAACATAATTTATGTAAGAACTTACCTGATAAATTCATTTCTTTCATATTAACAAGAGTCCATGAGCTAGTGACGTATGGGATATACATTCCTACCAGGAGGGGCAAAGTTTCCCAAACCTTAAAATGCCTATAAATACACCCCTCACCACACCCACAAATCAGTTTAACGAATAGCCAAGAAGTGGGGTGATAAGAAAAAAAGTGCGAAGCATATAAAATAAGGAATTGGAATAATTGTGCTTTATACAAAAAAATCATAACCACCACAAAAAAGGGTGGGCCTCATGGACTCTTGTTAATATGAAAGAAATGAATTTATCAGGTAAGTTCTTACATAAATTATGTTTTCTTTCATGTAATTAACAAGAGTCCATGAGCTAGTGACGTATGGGATAATGACTACCCAAGATGTGGATCTTTCCACACAAGAGTCACTAGAGAGGGAGGGATAAAATAAAGACAGCCAATTCCTGCTGAAAATAATCCACACCCAAATAAAAGTTTAACAAAAAACATAAGCAGAAGATTCAAACTGAAACCGCTGCCTGAAGAACTTTTCTACCAAAAACTGCTTCAGAAGAAGAAAATACATCAAAATGGTAGAATTTAGTAAAAGTATGCAAAGAGGACCAAGTTGCTGCTTTGCAGATCTGGTCAACCGAAGCTTCATTCCTAAACGCCCAGGAAGTAGAAACTGACCTAGTAGAATGAGCTGTAATTCTTTGAGGCGGAATTTTACCCGACTCAACATAGGCAAGATGAATTAAAGATTTCAACCAAGATGCCAAAGAAATGGCAGAAGCTTTCTGGCCTTTCCTAGAACCGGAAAAGATAACAAATAGACTAGAAGTCTTACGGAAAGATTTCGTAGCTTCAACATAATATTTCAAAGCTCTAACAACATCCAAAGAATGCAATGATTTCTCCTTAGAATTCTTAGGATTAGGACATAATGAAGGAACCACAATTTCTCTACTAATGTTGTTGGAATTCACAACTTTAGGTAAAAATTCAAAAGAAGTTCGCAACACCGCCTTATCCTGATGAAAAATCAGAAAAGGAGACTCACACGAAAGAGCAGATAATTCAGAAACTCTTCTAGCAGAAGAGATGGCCAAAAGGAACAAAACTTTCCAAGAAAGTAATTTAATGTCCAATGAATGCATAGGTTCAAACGGAGGAGCTTGAAGAGCTCCCAAAACCAAATTCAAACTCCATGGAGGAGAAATTGACTTAATGACAGGTTTTATACGAACCAAAGCTTGTACAAAACAATGAATATCAGGAAGAATAGCAATCTTTCTGTGAAAAAGAACAGAAAGAGCAGAGATTTGTCCTTTCAAAGAACTTGCGGACAAACCCTTATCCAAACCATCCTGAAGAAATTGTAAAATTCTCGGTATTCTAAAAGAATGCCAAGAAAAATGATGAGAAAGACACCATGAAATATAAGTCTTCCAGACTCTATAATATATCTCTCGAGATACAGATTTACGAGCCTGTAACATAGTATTAATCACGGAGTCAGAGAAACCTCTATGACCAAGAATCAAGCGTTCAATCTCCATACCTTTAAATTTAAGGATTTCAGATCCGGATGGAAAAAAGGACCTTGTGACAGAAGGTCTGGTCTTAACGGAAGAGTCCATGGCTGGCAAGATGCCATCCGGACAAGATCCGCATACCAAAACCTGTGAGGCCATGCCGGAGCTATTAGCAGAACAAACGAGCATTCCCTCAGAATCTTGGAGATTACTCTTGGAAGAAGAACTAGAGGCGGAAAGATATAGGCAGGATGATACTTCCAAGGAAGTGATAATGCATCCACTGCCTCCGCCTGAGGATCCCGGGATCTGGACAGATACCTGGGAAGTTTCTTGTTTAGATGAGAGGCCATCAGATCTATCTCTGGGAGCCCCCACATTTGAACAATCTGAAGAAATACCTCTGGGTGAAGAGACCATTCGCCCGGATGCAACGTTTGGCGACTGAGATAATCCGCTTCCCAATTGTCTACACCTGGGATATGAACCGCAGAGATTAGACAGGAGCTGGATTCCGCCCAAACCAAAATTCGAGATACTTCTTTCATAGCCAGAGGACTGTGAGTCCCTCCTTGATGATTGATGTATGCCACAGTTGTGACATTGTCTGTCTGAAAACAAATGAACGATTCTCTCTTCAGAAGAGGCCAAAACTGAAGAGCTCTGAAAACTGCACGGAGTTCCAAGATATTGATCGGTAATCTCACCTCCTGAGATTCCCAAACTCCTTGTGCCGTCAGAGATCCCCACACAGCTCCCCAACCTGTGAGACTTGCATCTGTTGAAATTATAGTCCAGGTCGGAAGAACAAAAGAAGCCCCCTGAATTAAACGATGGTGATCTGTCCACCACGTTAGAGAGTGCCGAACAATCGGTTTTAAAGATATTAATTGATATATCTTCGTGTAATCCCTGCACCATTGGTTCAGCATACAGAGCTGAAGAGGTCGCATGTGAAAACGAGCAAAGGGGATCGCGTCCGATGCAGCAGTCATAAGACCTAGAATTTCCATGCATAAGGCTACCGAAGGGAATGATTGAGACTGAAGTTTTCGACAGGCTGTAATCAATTTTAGACGTCTCTTGTCTGTTAAAGACAAAGTCATGGACACTGAATCTATCTGGAAACCCAGAAAGGTTACCCTTGTTTGAGGAATCAAAGAACTTTTTGGTAAATTGATCCTCCAACCATGATCTTGAAGAAACAACACAAGTCGATTCGTATGAGACTCTGCTAAATGTAAAGACGGAGCAAGTACCAAGATATCGTCCAAATAAGGAAATACCACAATACCCTGTTCTCTGATTACAGACAGAAGGGCACCGAGAATCTTTGTGAAAATTCTTGGAGCTGTAGCAAGGCCAAACGGTAGAGCCACAAATTGGTAATGCTTGTCTAGAAAAGAGAATCTCAGGAACTGATAATGATCTGGATGAATCGGAATATGCAGATATGCATCCTGTAAATCTATTGTGGACATATAATTCCCTTGCTGAACAAAAGGCAATATAGTCCTTACAGTTACCATCTTGAACGTTGGTATCCTTACATAACGATTCAATAATTTTAGATCCAGAACTGGTCTGAAGGAATTCTCCTTCTTTGGTACAATGAAGAGATTTGAATAAAACCCCATCCCCTGTTCCGGAACTGGAACTGGCATAATTACTCCAGCCAACTCTAGATCTGAAACACAATTCAGAAATGCTTGAGCTTTCACTGGATTTACTGGGACATGGGAAAGAAAAAATCTCTTTGCAGGAGGTCTCATCTTGAAACCAATTCTGTACCCTTCTGAAACAATGTTCTGAATCCAAAGATTGTGAACAGAACTGATCCAAATTTCTTTGAAAAAACATAACCTGCCCCCTACCAGCTGAACTGGAATGAGGGCCGTACCTTCATGTGAACTTAGAAGCAGGCTTTGCCTTTCTAGCAGGCTTGGATTTATTCCAGACTGGAGATGGTTTCCAAACTGAAACTGCTCCTGAGGACGAAGGATCAGGCTTTTGTTCTTTGTTGAAACGAAAGGAACGAAAACGATTGTTAGCCCTGTTTTTACCTTTAGACTTTTTATCCTGTGGTAAAAAAGTTCCTTTCCCACCAGTAACAGTTGAAATAATAGAATCCAACTGAGAACCAAATAATTTGTTTCCCTGGAAAGAAATGGAAAGTAGAGTTGATTTAGAAGCCATATCAGCATTCCAAGTCTTAAGCCATAAAGCTCTTCTGGCTAAGATAGCCAGAGACATAAATCTAACATCAACTCTAATAATATCAAAAATGGCATCACAGATGAAATTATTAGCATGCTGGAGAAGAATAATAATATCATGAGAATCACGATTTGTTACTTGTTGCGCTAGAGTTTCCAACCAAAAAGTTGAAGCTGCAGCAACATCAGCCAATGATATAGCAGGTCTAAGAAGATTACCTGAACATAGATAAGCTTTTCTTAGAAAAGATTCAATTTTTCTATCTAAAGGATCCTTAAACGAGGTACCATCTGATGTAGGAATGGTAGTACGTTTAGCAAGGGTAGAAATAGCCCCATCAACTTTAGGGATTTTGTCCCAAAATTCTAATCTGTCAGGCGGAACAGGATATAATTGCTTAAAACGTTTAGAAGGAGTAAATGAATTACCCAATCTATCCCATTCCTTAGCAATTACTGCAGAAATAGCATTAGGAACAGGAAAGACTTCTGGAATAACCGCAGGAGCTTTAAAAACCTTATCCAAACGTATAGAATTAGTATCAAGAGGACTAGAATCCTCTATTTCTAAAGCAATTAGTACTTCTTTAAGTAAAGAGCGAATAAATTCCATCTTAAATAAATATGAAGATTTATCAGCATCAATCTCTGAGACAGAATCCTCTGAACCAGAAGAGTCCAAAGAATCAGAATGATGGTGTTCATTTAAAAATTCATCTGTAGAGAGAGAAGATTTAAAAGACTTTTTACGTTTACTAGAAGGAGAAATAACAGACAAAGCCTTCTTTATGGATTCAGAAACAAAATCTCTTATGTTATCAGGAACATTCTGCACCTTAGATGTTGAGGGAACTGCAACAGGCAATGGTACATCACTAAAGGAAATATTATCTGCATTAACAAGTTTGTCATGACATTTAATACAAACAACAGCTGGAGGAATAGCTACCAAAAGTTTACAGCAGATACACTTAGCTTTGGTAGATCCAGCAGGCAGAGGTTTTCCTGTAGTATCTTCTGGCTCAGATGCAACGTGAGACATCTTGCAATATGTAAGAGAAAAAACAACATATAAAGCAAAATAGATCAAATTCCTTATAAGACAGTTTCAGGAATGGGAAAAAATGCCAAACATCAAGCTTCTAGCAACCAGAAGCAAATGAAAAATGATTCTGAAATAATGTGGAGACAAAAGCGACGCCCATATTTTTTGGCGCCAAATAAGACGCCCACATTATTTGGCGCCTAAATGCTTTTGGCGCCAAAAATGACGCCACATCCGGAACGCCGACATTTTTGGCGCAAAATAACGTCAAAAAAATGACGCAACTTCCGGCGACACGTATGACGCCGGAAACGGAAATGAATTTTTGCGCCAAAAAAATCCGCGCCAAGAATGACGCAATAAAATGAAGCATTTTCAGCCCCCGCGAGCCTAACAGCCCACAGGGAAAAAGTCAAATTTTTGAGGTAAGAAAAATATGATAATTAAAGCATAATCCCAAATATGAAACTGACTGTCTGGAAATAAGGAAAGTTGAACATTCTGAGTCAAGGCAAATAAATGTTTGAATACATATATTTAGAACTTTATAAATAAAGTGCCCAACCATAGCTTAGAGTGTCACAGAAAATAAGACTTACTTACCCCAGGACACTCATCTACATGTTTGTAGAAAGCCAAACCAGTACTGAAACGAGAATCAGTAGAGGAAATGGTAAATATAAGAGTATATCGTCGATCTGAAAAGGGAGGTAAGAGATGAATCTCTACGACCGATAACAGAGAACCTTATGAAATAGACCCCGTAGAAGGAGATCACTGCATTCAATAGGCAATACTCTCCTCACATCCCTCTGACATTCACTGCACGCTGAGAGGAAAACCGGGCTCCAACTTGCTGCGGAGCGCATATCAACGTAGAATCTAGCACAAACTTACTTCACCACCTCCCTTGGAGGCAAAGTTTGTAAAACTGATTTGTGGGTGTGGTGAGGGGTGTATTTATAGGCATTTTAAGGTTTGGGAAACTTTGCCCCTCCTGGTAGGAATGTATATCCCATACGTCACTAGCTCATGGACTCTTGTTAATTACATGAAAGAAATTAAGATCCGAGCGTTATTAGTTGCTTAACATTCACTAGTCAACACCAACATGGAAAGCCTAAGATTCTTTTAAGTTAAAAGGTCAATTTCTTCTACCTTTCCTGAAAATATATATACAGTTATAGAAGATTGTGATTAAATATGTTGAAAGGCATACACAGTGCAACATTTGAAATTTGCAACTGAAAACATGAAAATATATTTATTTTTTGTATACATTATGTTATAGAACGTATTCTTTGGCTGAATGACTGTGCCAAAATGTTGATATAAAAATGAGAATATTGTGTGCAACGTACTCACGTATAATAAATAAATATATTAATTAAATTATTTATTTGAGGATAGTACTTTAACAAGTAAATTATATTTTATATACATGGGTAAAAAAAAAAATAAAAAAAAAAGATTTCTTTAAAAACATAATTTGAGATCATCGAGAAATGTAATTTTAGCAAAACAAATTGATAAAATAAAATCCATGAACTAATTACATATCATTCATGATGCCGGATCAGATCAGAACGAATATTGTCCAATACAAAGCTCCACAGGAATAGAAAGATGCATTTTTATAACATGTACAGAATATTGATGGTTTATACATAATTAAATAACATTCAGTGCAATCCTGAATACTTTATTCTCCAACAGACATACCCTTTTAATCAGTTGGTTGGTGAGGTTCTGCAAGGTGTTTACAGTATATGTCTTCATAAGGTGCATTGCTTTAGAAAGACACTGCTTAAACTTTGTCAGATACACAGGATAATCTTTATAAGATGGCTGAAAAAAGGAAAATGTAAAATATTAATATAAATATATTGTAGACAGTTATTTGTTACAATTCAAGATTTTAAAACAGGAATATGATCCAGGGACCAAGGCAGCTCTTTCACAATTAATTATATGAAATAAAAACAAATACATTGAAAATGAAGATTTTTATTGATCACAAAAATATTTTAGAAAAAGATCCTGCTTAAATGGAAATTATAGCTACGATAATTTATCTAAACTGAGAACAATTTAAAGGGACACTCAAGTCAAAATTAAACTTTCATGATTCAGATAGAGCCTGCAATTTTAAACAACTTTCCAATTTAGTTCCATTAACAAGATGTGCAGTCTTTTTATATTTACACTTTTAGAGTCACCAGCTCCTACTGAGCATGCGCAAGAATTCACAGAATACACGTATATGCATTTGTGATTGGCTGATGGCTGTCACAAGATAGAGGGAGAGTGGAAAAAGACATAAGTTCAGACTATGGGTTATTTTATTAGGCAATTGTTGATTATGAAAATCTACTGTATTTACTGGTCCTTTAAAGTGAAGGTAAACTTTGGTGAATGAAAGCCCGTTTTTTAAAAATACTATTAAAAACAGGGGCACTTTCATTCATCAAAGTTTACAAAGCAGCCGTTTTGATTAAAAGCTAACCTTTTTTTTTTTTTTTTTCTTTTCACAGCCAGAGCAGCTTCCCCCTCCTGGAAATCCTCTCTTCACACATCAGCAATGACTAATCTGGCTTCCTCCAATCACGGCTTTCCCCCCAGGGTAGTCATTGCCTGAGGCCATGCTGTGATTGGAGGAAGCTGGATTAGTCATTGCTGACGTGTGAAGAGAGAATCTCCAGGAGGGGGAAGCTGTTCTGGCTGTGAAAAGAAAAAAAGGTAAGTTTTTAATCAAAATGGCTGCTTTGAAAACTTTGATGAATGAAAGTGCCCCTGTTTTTAAATAGTATTTTTAAAAAAAAACATTTCTGCAACTTGAGTTCTAAAATATATGCACAGACAACAACATTGCATATATGATTGATTAGACAGATCATTTTAGTATTAGTTAGTTCAGAATAATATTCCTCTGTATATTTAAAGGTACACTGTACCCAAAACTTTTCTTTTGTGATTCAGATAGAGCATGCAATTTTAAGCAACTTTCTAATTTACTCCTATTATCAATTTTTCTTCGTTCTCTTGCTATCTTTATATGAAAAAGAAGGCATCTAAGCTTTTTTCTAGGTTCAGAACTCTGGACAGCAGTTTTTGATTGGTGGATGCATTTATCCACCAATCAGCAAGGACAACCTAGGTTGTTCACCAAAAATGGGCCGGCATCTAAACTTACATTCTTGCATTTCAAATAAAGATACCAAGAGAATAAAGAGCATTTGAAAATAGGAGTAAATTAGAAAGTTGCTTAAAATTGCATGCTCTATCTGAATCACAAAAGAAAAAAATTGTGTACAGTTTCCCTTTAAAGATGTTGTGAACAAATGACTTTTTTTACATTGCTATGGTTACTGATGGGCTAAATTACCAGCAGCAATGGAAAAGCTTTGCTACAGTTTGTTGAAACATCTCTAGTACAGACAATGAAATCCTAAGAATATTTAAAAAAAAAAGCAGTACATAGACAGAAACAAAAAGGAAGACAACTCACGTGTGAGGAAATATAGGATATGCAGTCATCCAGCTTTGAAAGCATTGGTATGAATCCTTCACTATTTACAGACAGCGTTGGGGAATTTAATTTCTGAATAGAAAAATCACATACAACATATCAAATGGTTTACACAATGAAAGCTTCGCTCCCACACTTATCATACACACACAGAAACATCAATTAGGTGCAATGTTGTATTATTATTTATCAATGGTAACCCAAATGGGTTGGATTAAGAATGTGCACAATAATAGCAATACAACATTAATTTTTATAATCCGTTATTATTGAAATGTAATTCCCTACTAAATATGACTGTCAGTGTCAGACAGGCCTATTCGGCAGTCATTTCTGCTAAAGGTCCTCTTTAGAAAAACATAATTTATGTAAGAACTTACCTGATAAATTCATTTCTTTCATATTAGCAAGAGTCCATGAGCTAGTGACGTATGGGATATACATTCCTACCAGGAGGGGCAAAGTTTCCCAAACCTTAAAATGCCTATAAATACACCCCTCACCACACCCACAATTCAGTTTAACGAATAGCCAAGAAGTGGGGTGATAAAAAAAGTGCGAAAGCATATAAAATAAGGAATTGGAATAATTGTGCTTTATACAAAAAAATCATAACCACCACAAAAAAGGGTGGGCCTCATGGACTCTTGCTAATATGAAAGAAATGAATTTATCAGGTAAGTTCTTACATAAATTATGTTTTCTTTCATGTAATTAGCAAGAGTCCATGAGCTAGTGACGTATGGGATAATGACTACCCAAGATGTGGATCTTTCCACACAAGAGTCACTAGAGAGGGAGGGATAAAATAAAGACAGCCAATTCCTGCTGAAAATAATCCACACCCAAAATAAAGTTTAATAAAAAACATAAGCAGAAGATTCAGACTGAAACTGCTGCCTGAAATACTTTTCTACCAAAAACTACTTCAGAAGAAGAAAATACATCAAAATGGTAGAATTTAGTAAAAATATGCAAAGAGGACCAAGTTGCAACTATGCAAATGTGATCAACCGAAGCTTCATTCCTAAACGCTCAGGAAGTAGAAACTGACCTGGTAGAATGAGCTGTAATCCTCTGAGGCGGAGTTTTACCCGACTCAACATAGGCAAGATGAATTTAAAGATTTCAACCAAGATGCCAAATAAATGGCAGAAGCTTTCTGGCCTTTCTAGAACCGGAAAAGATAACAAATAGACTAGAAGTCTTTCGGAAAGACTTAGTAGCTTGAACACAATATTTCAAAGCTCTAACAACATCCAAAGAATGCAATGATTTCTCCTTAGAATTCTTAGGATCAGGACATAATGAAGGAACCACAATTTCTCTACTAATGTTGTTGGAATTCACAACTTTAGGTAAAAATTCAAAAGAAGTTCACAACACCACCTCATCCTGATGAAAAATCAGAAAAGGAGACTCACAAGAAAGAGCAGATAAATCAGAAACTCTTCTGGCAGAAGAGATGGCCAAAAGGAACAAAACTCTCCAAGAAAGTAATTTAATGACCAATGAATGCATAGGTTCAAAGGGAGGAGCTTGAAGAGCTCCCAGAACCAAATTCAAACTCCAAGGAGGAGAAATTGACTTAATGACAGGTTTTATACGAACCAAAGCTTGTATAAAACAATAAATATCAGGAAGAATAGCAATCTTTCTGTAAAAAGAACAGAAAGAGCAGAGATTTGTCCTTCAAGGAACTTGCAGACAAACCCTTATCTAATCCATCCTGAAGAAACTGTAAAATTCTCGGAATTCTAAAAGAATGCCAAGAAAAAAGATGAGAAAGACACCAAAAAATATAAGTCTTCCAGACTCTATAACATATCTCTCTAGATACAGATTTACGAGCCTGTAACATAGTATTAATCACAGAGTCAGAGAAACCTCTTTGACCAAGAAACAAGCGTTCAATCTCCATACCTTAAAATTTAAGGATTTGAAATCCTGATGGAAAAAAAGGACCTTGCGACAGAAGGTCTGGTCTTAACGGAAGAGTCCACGGCTGTCAAGAGGCCATCCGGACAAGATCCGCATACCAAACCTATAAGGCCATGCCGGAGCTACCAGCAGAACAAACGAGCATTCCTTCAGAATCTTGGAGATTACTCTTGGAAGAAGAACTAGAGGCGGAAAGATATATACAGGATGATACTTCCAAGGAAGTGATAATGCATCCACTGCCTCCGCCTAAGGATCCCGGGATCTGGACAGATATCTGGGAAGTTTCTTAATTAGATGGGACGCCATCAGATCTATTTCTGGAAATTCCCACATTTGAACAACCTGAAGAAATACCTCTGGGTGAAGAAACCATTCGCCCGGATGCAACGTTTGGCGACTTAGATAAACCGCTTCCCAATTGTCTACACCTGGGAAATGAACCGCAGAAATTAGACAGGAGCTGGAATCCGCCCAAACCAAAAAAATTGAGATACTTCTTTCATAGCCAGAGGACTGTGAGTCGCTCCTTGATGATGTATGCCACAGTTGTGACATTGTCTGTCTGAAAACAAATGAACGATTCTCTCTTCAGAAGAGGCCAAAACTGAAGAGCTCTGAAAATTGCACGGAGTTCCAAAATATTTATCGGTAATCTCACCTCCTGAGATTCCCAAACTCCTTGTGCCGACAGAGATCCCCACACAGCTCCCCAACCTGTGAGACTTGTATCTGTTGAAATTACAGTCCAGGTCGAAAGCACAAAAGAAGCCCCCTGAATTAAACGATGGTGATCTGTCCACCACGTTAGAGAGTGTCGAACAATCGGTTTTAAAGATATAAATTGAAATATCTTTGTGTAATCCTTGCACCATTGATTCAGCATACAGAGCTGAAGAGGTCGCATGTGAAAAACAAGCAAAGGGGATTGCGTCCAATGCAGCAGTCATAAGACCTAGAATTTCCATGCATAAGGTTACCGAAGGGAATGATTGTGACTGAAGGTTTCGACAAACTAAAAACAATTTAGACGTCTCTTGTCTGATAAAGACAGAGTCATGGACACTGAATCTCTCTGGAAACCCAGAAAGATTACCCTTGACTGAGGAATCAATGAACTTTTTGATAAATTGATCCTCCAACCATGATCTTGAAGAAACAACACAAGTCGAATCGCATGAGATTCTTTGAATGAGAAGACTGAGCAAATACCAAGATAATCGTCCAAATAATGAAATACAAAAACCCTGTTCTCTGAATACAGAAAGATGGGCACCGAGAATCTTTGAAAAAAATTCTTGGAACTGAGGCTAGGCCAAACAGTAGAGCCACAAAACTGGTAATGCTTGTCTAAAAAGAGAATCTCAAACACTAAAAAGTGATCTGAATGAATCGGAATATGCAGATACACATCCTGCAAAACTATAGTAGACATAAAATGCCCTTGCTAAACAAAAGGCAGAATAGTCCAACAGTAACCATCTTGAATGTTGGTATACATAACGATTCAATATTGATAGATCCGGAACTGGTCTGAAGGAATTGACCTTCTTTGGTACAATGAAGAGATAAAATAAAACCCTAGCCCCTGTTCCAGAACTGGAACTGGCATAATTACTCCAGCCAACTCTAGATCTGAAACACATTTCAGAAATGCTGAGCCTTGCTGTGTTAACTGGGACACGGGAAGAAAAAAATCTCTTAGCAGGAGGCCTTAACTGAAGCCAATTCTGTACCTTTCTGAAACAATGTTCTGAAACCAGAGTTTGAGAATGGAATTGATCCAAACTCCATTGAATAAAACATAATCTGCCCCATACCAGCTGAACTGGAAAAAAGGGCCGCACCTTCATGGGTACTTAGGAGCCGACTATAGGTTTCTATAAGGCTTGAATATATTCCAAACTGGAAATAGTTTCCAAACTGAACCCGCTCCTGAGGATGAAGAATCAGGCTTTTACTCCTTATTATGAGAAAAAGAACGAAAAAAATGATTATTACCCTGGAAAGAAAGGGAAAAACAAAGTTAACTTTAGAAGACATATCAGCATTCCAAGTTAAATCCATAAAGCTTTTCTAGCTAAAATAGCTAGAGACATATACCTGACATCAACTCAAATGATATCAAAGATGGTATCACCAATAAGCATGTTATAGAATAAAAATAATGCTATAAAATTATGATCTGATACTTGTTGCGCTAAAACTTCTAACCAAAAAGATGAAGCTGCAGCAACATCCGGTATAGCAGGTCTAAGAAGATTACCTAAACATAAGTAAACTTTTCTTAGAAAGGATTCAATTCTCTTTTCTAAAGGATCCTTAAATTTAGTACTATCTCATACGTAAGAATAGTAGTACATTTTAGCAGGAATAGAGACAGCCCCAAACCTTAGGGATTTTGTCCCCAAAAAACTCTAATCTGTCAGATGGCACAGAATATAATTGCTTAAACGTTTTAGAAGGAGTAAAAGAATTACCCAAATTATTCCATTCCCTGGAAATTACTTCAGAAAAAGCATCAGGGAGATTAAACACTTCTGGAATAACTGCAGGAGATTTAAAAAAAACCCTATTTAAACGTTTAGATTTAGTATAAAGAGGACCAGAATCCTCTATATCAAAAGCAATTAATACGTCTTTAAATAAAGAACAAATAAATTCCATCTTGAACAAATAAAAAGATTTAACAGCATCAACCTCTGAGACAGAAACTTCTGAACCAGAAGAACCATTATCAGTATCAGAACGATGATGTTCATTTAAAAATTCATCTGAAAAAAAGAGAAGTTTTAAAAGACTTTTATGTAAACTAGAAGGAAAAATAACAGACATAGCCTTCTAAATGGATTTAAAAAATAAAATCTCTTATGTTTATCAGGAACACTCTGAAAATTAAATGTTGACGGAACAGCAACAGGTAATATAACAGTACTAAAGGAAATTTTATCTGCATTAATAAGTTTGTCATGACATGCAATACAAACAACAGCTGGAGAAACAGGTACCAAAAATTTATAGCAGATACACTTAGCTTGGTAGATCCAACACTTGACAGCGATTTTCCTGTAGTATCTTCTGACTCAGATGCAACGTGAGACATCTTGCAATATGTAAGAGAAAGAACAACATATATATAAAGCAAAATTGATCAAATTCCTTAAATGACAGTTTCAGGAATGGGAAAAAATGCCAAAGAACAAGCTTCTAGCAACCAGAAGCAATAAAAAATGAGACTTAAATAATGAGGAGACTAAAGCGACGCCCATATTATTTGGCGCCTAAATGCTTTTGGCGCCAAAATGACGCCACATCCGGAACGCCGACATTTTTTGGCGCAAAATAACGTCAAAAAATGACGTAACTTCCGGCGACACGTATGACGCCGGAAACGGAAATAGAATTTTTGCGCCAAAAAAGTCCGCGCCAAGAATGACGCAATAAAATGAAGCATTTTCAGCCCCCGCGAGCCTAACAGCCCACAGGGAAAAAAGAGTCAAATTTTTGAAGGTAAGAAAAAAATGATAAATTCAAATGCATTATCCCAAATATGAAACTGACTGTCTGAAAATAAGGAAAGTTGAACATTCTGAGTCAAGGCAAATAAATGTTTGAATACATATATTTAGAACTTTATAAACAAAGTGCCCAACCATAGCTTGGAGTGTCACAGAAAATAAGACTTACTTACCCCAGGACACTCATCTACATATAGCAGATAGCCAAACCAGTACTGAAACGAGAATCAGCAGAGGTAATGGTATATATAAGAGTATATCGTCGATCTGAAAAGGGAGGTAAGAGATGAATCTCTACGACCGATAACAGAGAACCTATGAAATAGACCCCGTAGAAGGAGATCACTGCATTCAAATAGGCAATACTCTTCTCACATCCCTCTGACATTCACTGCACGCTGAGAGGAAAACCGGGCTCCAACTTGCTGCGGAGCGCATATCAACGTAGAATCTAGCACAAACTTACTTCACCACCTCCCTCGGAGGCAAAGTTTGTAAAACTGAATTGTGGGTGTGGTGAGGGGTGTATTTATAGGCATTTTAAGGTTTGGGAAACTTTGCCCCTCCTGGTAGGAATGTATATCCCATACGTCACTAGCTCATGGACTCTTGCTAATTACATGAAAGAAATAGAGGTTAATGGGTCTGTTTAAACAAAACAAAAAAAAAAGACATAATAATACTCACTGTATTTATATTTTCCAATTCATTGAAATATGAAAGTTTTTGCTGGATACTTTCAGCGAGGTCAACAAGTTCTGACTGAGAAGAGAGAGGGGGGGGGGGATAAAGTAAAAAATACAGTAATTTGTTGTGAACATTAAAGCATGAACCAACAGTGCCACAATACAGAAATGGGTGTTAACATTTTGCAGAAGGTTTGAACCTATGTCACATGAGCACAGAAATATTAACTATTTGCATTTATTTTGTTGCCACTGCAAAAATCCCTAAATCGTTATACATAGTGGGTAAACGAACAAGTTTTAATTTGTAATGAAAGCAACTTTGGATAAGTGAATTATGAAATTATAACACGTCTGTCTGAAATAGGTTTCAGAGGTTTGTAAGGCTATTAATCTAGATAAAATCTGTTTCTAAAAGTACACAGTGGAAGCAAAACTGCAAGAACTTTTATTTACAAAAGAAGTATGAGAATTCATTGAAATTTCTATAATTGCTGGAAATATTATTTTAATTGTATTTATTATTATTAAATTACATCTGAACAAGACAATCCCCAATAAAATTGTGTCAGACATGATGTTAAATTACTATTAGCCATTTTGAACATGTAGTGTGCTCATTTTAAAACCTCCAAGTCCAGAAAGACATAAAAAGTTTAGCTTTGTAAAAAAAAAAAAAAAGTTTAATGGTTGATTCTTATAATGTGTGCATGAATATTTGATTTAAAAGAACAATGTACTCAAGCAATAATCTGTGAATATGTCATTGTATTCAAAGCAGCTGCATAAACATCCTTTTAAATGAGCTGGCCACTCTCTCTCTCACCCACCTCCAACTGGAAGGTTAATTTCTGCTGCTGCCCCTTGTTAACACAACTTTTTATATAGCCAGTACTGCAATGATGAAATTTTCAGTAAAGGTGTCAGTTTCAACAGGTAAAAGCAGCTATCTCAAGTCACAAAATAAAAGGAAAATGCATCAATGAGACAGTAAACACTGTGAGATTTTTATATAAAATGTTTAGTTATGTATAATGCAACAACTTTGCAATATGTTTTCATTATTTATTTTGCCCCCTTTTATGTATTTTAGCTCTGAAAATTGAGTCATTTACAATTCTTAGATTATGAAAAGCACCCTGCTGACTAACTCTTGTACATACCTTTCACTAATTAGCTTTAACTGATAAAACACTTCAGGAAGTTGAGGTAAATGGTGGGTGCAGTTTGGCTATTGAGAATTGCAGTAAAAAAAGGATGTTAATTTGTTAAAAAATATTAAGCCGATATGGCTGATATATTATTCTCTAGCAACACAACAGAAATGTCTTGTACCTACAAGGCATTTACTGTCCCTTTAAATGGGGGGGGTGATGTACACTTGGCTATGGTCCAAGTTAAAGGGACACTGCAATACTGCAGTAATAAAAATAAATAAAAGCTATCTAAACAAAGAAGCAGCAGAAATCAGCATCACAGTTGGGTGTGTGAAAATAAGAAACTGAGTCCATTCTATGTAAAACGTTCCTGGAGCAAAACTTAATTTATGCTTACCAGATAAATTCCTTTCCTTCCTGGCAGGGAGAGTCCATAACTTCATTCCTTACTGTTGGGAAATACAACACCTGGCCACCAGGACGAGGCAAAGAAACCCCAGCCAAAGGCTTAAATATCCTTCCCCTATCCCCCAGTCATTCTGTCGAGGGAACAAGGAAAAGTAGGAGAAACATCAGGGTATAAAGGTGCCAGAAGAAAAAATATAAAAATATAAAAAGGGATCCGCCTATCAAAACATAAATTTACGGGCGGTGTCGTGGACTCTCCCTGCCAGGAAGGAAAGGAATTTATCTGGTAAGCAGAAATTATGTTTTCCTTCCATAAGGCAGGGAGAGTCCACGACTTCATTCCTTACTGTTGGGAAAACTATACCCAAGCTCCAGGGGACACTGAATGAATAACGGGAGGGAACACACAAAAAAAAAAAAAAAAGGAGAGAGACAGACCCTATTCTGAGGGCACCGCAGCCTCCAAAACTTTTCTCCCGAAAGCTGCTTCAGCCGAAGCAAAAACATCAAACTTGTAAAATTTACAAAAGGTTTCTAAGGAGGACTAGGTAGCCGCCTTAAAAATCTGATCAATAGAGGCTTCGTTGTTAAAAAGCCCAGGAGGAAGCCACTGCTCTAGTGGAATGAGCCGTTATCCTCTCTTTGTCTCGTAAGCTAAGCGGATGACACTCCTCAACCAGAAAGATAGCCTTCTGCCCCTTACGCTTCCCCGAGTAGACAACAAACAGAGAGGAGGATTGACTGAATTCCTTAGTAGCCTGAAGATAAAATTTCAAAAGCACGAACCACATCCAGATTGTGAAGCAAACGTTCCTTCGCTGAAGGAGGATTAGGACAAAATGAAGGAACAACAATCTCTTGATTGATGTTGCGATTCAACACTACCTTAGGAAGGAAACCTAATTTGGTACATAAAACCGCCTTATCAGCATGGAAAACAAGATAAAGGGGATCACATTGCAAAGCAGACATCTCAGACACACTGTGCCCAGAGGCTATTGCCAACAAAAAGAGAACTTTCCAAGATAACAATTTAATGTCAACAACATGCATAGGTTCAAACGGAGCCTGTTGCAAAACACAAAGAACAAGATTGAGGCTCCAAGGTGGAGCCCCAGATCTAACCACAAGGTCTGATCCTAGTTAGAGCCATGACAAAGGACTGCACATCCAGGAGCTCAGCCAATCTCTTGTGCAGTAACACCGGCAGGGCCGAGATCTGTCCCTTCATGGAACTAACAGATAGGCCCTTCTCCAGTCCATCCTGGAGAAAAGATAAAATTCTGGCAACCTTACCCTTGTGCCAGGAAAACCCACGCTCTTCACACCAGTATAGACCTCCACACTTTATGGTAGATACGACGAATAACTGGTTTACAAGCTTGAATCAAAGTATCGATAACACTCTCAAGAAAACCTCTCTTGGCTAAAACTAGGCGTTCAATCTCCACGCAGTCAGCCTCAGAGAATCTAGATTTTGATGTACAAATGGACCTTGTATCAGCAGGTCTCTGCAACAAGGTAACTTCCACAGCGGAGATGATGACATCCGCACCAGATCCACAAACCACATCCTTCGTGGCCACGATGGCGCAATCAGAATCACAAATGCACGCTCCTGCTTTATGTGTGCCACAACACGAGGAAGAATAGGTAATGGAGGAAAAAGATATGAGTTTGAACCTCCAAGGCACTGCTAGGGCGTCTACTAGCTACGCTTGAGAATCCCTTGGTATTGAGGCGGGACGCCATGAGAGCTATCTCCGGCATCCCCCATTCGCTGCTTTTCTCTGCAAACACCTCGGGTGGAGAGACCATTCCCCCGGGTGAAAGGATTGTCTGCTGAGGAAATCCGCTTCCCAGTTGTCCGCACCTGGTATGTGGATCGCTGACACCGTACAGCTGTGGGACTCCGCCCACTCCAGTATCAGATACCCAGAATGGGCCAAGCCTTTAGAGCTTTAAAGATTGCCCGGAGTTCCAAAATATTTAAATCGGAAGGGAGGACTCCTCCCGAGTCCATAGTCCTTGTGCCTTCCTGGTACCCCAAACGGCTCCCCAGTCGGAGAGGCTTGTGTCCGTAGTCACAATCTCCCAGGACGGTCTCAAGAAGCATGTGCCTCGGGACAGATGAATTGGACAGAGCCACCAAGAAAGCGATTCTCTCGATCGGTTGTCTAACACTATCTGTTGAAACAGATCTGAATGGTCGCCGTTCCACTGTCTCAGCATACATAGTTGTAAGGGGCTGAGACGGAATCTGGCAAACGGAATGATGTCCATACAGGACACCATGAGTTCAATCACCTCCATACACTGAGCCACAGAGGGACTCAAGGAGGCCCGGAGAGTAAGACCTGCAGAGATTAGCTTGCAACATCTCTGGTCTGTAAGAAATATCCTCATGGATATGGAATCTATTATAATACCCAGGAAATTCACCCTGGTATTTTGAATAAGAGAACTCTTCTCCAAGTATATCTTCCATCCATGTGATCGAAGAAGACTGAGAAGGGACTCCGAATGCTCTTCTGCTAGACGAAAAGATGGTGCCTGTACCAAGATATCGTCCAGGTAAGGTGCTACTGCAATACTACAATAAAACTAAGAAAAGAGAGAAGGCTGTACCGGTATAAGGTGCAGCCACAAAGACCAGGACAACAAGCAATCACCTTAAATAAGTAAAGTACCAATGGATATCATAAAGTTGCAATTTAATCAAAAATTCATAAAGCAGAAAACATCCTAGATAAATAAATTAAATTTAAATTAAACACTTAACATTAAGACACACATAGAAAACCAACGAACAAATCACATGGGCCCCTCATTCAGCTCCTAAACAATGACCTAAGCCGGCAAAACTGTCCAGTTTCAAAGTAATATTAAGCACCATTCACAGTCACATCAATTGTAAATCCACATCTGCATGCAAATGAGTGAGATGAACACATGAAGTATAACAGTTATGATGGATGATACTGATGTTAAATGAAGGTAGTGACTGTATGCAGGAGCACAGCAGTGATAATAGCAAAGTAATCAGCAATGGAAATGATAAATGAATCACTTAGGCCAGTTTAGAGCATTCAACTTATTCAGCAATTCTGTAATCCTAGAAATCTAGACGCCTAGTGTGGGGTATCCACATGAGAGAGTTCATACAGGGGCGAGTAAAAACGGGTATTCAGACATCCATATAAAGAAATAGGCAGTTCGTACCAAACTCTGAAACCCCCAGATAACGATCACACAGGTGACCAGTCCCAATACTACTCACTACTCCTCCACACTTCGGCTGTCTGTACATCAAGTACGTGAAATGACACAGGTAATGCTGCTCCAGAAAGAGGTGGGGGGATCCCACGGACAAAAACGCTACACCCAATACCTTGGGTTCTGGCAACACCTTCGTAAAAATTCTTGGGGCAGTAGCTAGACCAAACGGAAGTGAAATGAACTGGAAGTGCTGATCCAGAAAGGCAAACCTCAGGAACTGAAAATGTTCCCTGTGTATAGGAACGTGAAGGTACGCATCCTTCAGATCTATGGTGGTCATAAACTGTCCTTCCTGAACCAGAGGAAGAATTGACCGGACCGTCTCCATCTTGAAGGAGGGCACATTGAGAAACTTGTTCAGACACTTTAAGTCCAGAATTGGAAGGAAAGTCCCCTCCTTCTTTGGGAACAATGAAAAGGTTTGAATAGAACCCCAAACCTCTTTCTTCGGTAGGCACCGGGACAATTACTCCTAGAGAGGAAAGTTCCCATCCAACAGTGACAGAAGGCAAAGAATGACTGGGGGATAGGGGGAAGTGGGAGGTATATTTAAGCCTTTAGCTGGGGTGTCTTTGCCTCCACCTGGTGACCAGGTGTTGTATTTCCCAACAGTAAGAAATGAAGTCGTGGACTCTCCCTGCCTTATGGAAGGAAATTTAAATACAATGAACTCTTTTCAGGTGCTTGCCTAAGTACATGGACATTTTGAACAAAAGACAAACCTATAGACAGTTTTTGCACAGAAAGTATGATGCTTGGAAGAGGCGTTATCAGATATATAGAGGCTAATCTGTCTGCCCTAGTTCACTTTAACAAGCAAATGGAGTACAGCACCCACCACTCACAAGACACGGAGAGGGCTTACCAAGCCCAGCACATCAATAAGAAAGAAAGTTCTCCAGCTTGTGATTAACAGTGACAACCTTTATTGTGCATACAGGGTCCAAATAAGGATTAAGTTGTTGCCCGAAACGTTGCTTATTTGGACCCAGTATGCACAATAAAGGTCGTCACTGTTAATCACAAGCTGGAGAACTTTTTTTCCTAGTTCACTTTAGTCAACGACTTTGAGGTAATTACAGGAGAACTATCACACTGACTAACTTTATTATTAAAGGAACACTAAAGTCAAAATTAAACTTTCATGATTCAGACAGAGAAAACAGTTTTAAAACAACTTTCCAATTCACTTCCATTATCAAAATGTGACTTTTTATATGCACACTTTGAGGCACCATCTCCTACTGAGCATGTGCAAGAATTCACAGTATAGGTCTATATATTTAAATATATTTTTACCGGCAGGGTGATATTATGAACTAGCCAGGTGGGGCAGTTTAATCTTGTGCAATATTCTAACATGTTTCTGTTATTTATAAATGTTACTTAAAGTGACTGCAAATTCTATCATTTGTGAATCGCTAGAATTTGCAATTCGAACAAATAAAGGGGACGTTCAGTCATGAAGTATAAAATACTTCATGCTGAAAGCTCCTTTAATTTGTTGGAAGCGTTTGCCGCACTTAGCTGCTCAAGCAGCCCACGGCAGAACGCTGTTTTGCTAAGAGGTGACGTTTCCACCTCTTAGCAAATAGCCGTGTGTTCCAACTGGCGCCTAGCCGGATAGCCCGAACGGCTATTGGCTAAGAGGTGGAAACATCATCTCTCAGCAAAACAGCATGATGCCTTGGGCTGAACGAGCAGCTCAGTGCGGCGAACGCTTCCAACAAATAAAGGAGCTTTCACAAACGCTAGGATTTACAATCACTTTAAACTATCCAAAGCACATACTAATTGCACAAATTATCAAACATTGATTTCTTAAAGAAAAAGAGGTAAATGCACTAAAGCACAAATAATCCCATAGGAGGCGCGTCCTACTTAATACTAAAGCATATACTAAACAACATATAAAAACTGAACAGAAAGTCCATATAATCCAGAACAAGGCAGCTCTCTGTCAAAGGACGGTCAAATCCTGGTAAATTATGACCTGTGAAAAGAAAACAGAGGCGCCATAATGGCCTAGTACCACCAAGACAAATAATATTGATGAAAAGGACAAGAAATGTACTCATAGACGTGATGCACCCAATGGTGCTAATGGTTCGGGCTGGAACTTTGCAGTAGTCCAGCTCACTGCTGCCAACCGAATGTAGTGGTTGTTTGCTCTTCATCCTTATACAGGTGGTGTGAGTGTCTCCTCAAGAAGTCCTGACCTGATACTACAGTTGGTTGGCAACAGTGAACTGGACTATTGCAAAGTTCCAGCCCGCCCCATTAGCACCATTGGGTGCATCACGTCTGTGAGTAAATTTATTGTCCTTTTCATCAATATTATTTGTCTTGGTGGTACTAGGCCATTGTAGTGACTCCGTTTCCTTTGCAAATATATTGATTTCATGACAATTTGCGCAACAACCACTGAAAAATAATAATATTAGCTAATTACAGTATAATACTTTCTTAAGTTTTAAACGGGTTGTCAGTAAAATCAGCTGGGCGGTGTACCCAGTAAATAGTTCCTGGGGTGAACACTGCATATATACATTTAGTGATTGGCTAATGGCTGTCACATGATGCAAGAGGAGGGAAAAATAGAACCTTCTTGGAAATTTGCCAGAAAAAAAAAACAAATCTAATAAGAATAAGGGCTTTTGCATTGTCTTTTTATTATGTATCCGTGGATTGAGCAATTCTACTGTATATAATGATCCAGTGGATCTCATGTGGATTCAGCCTTGCAATCTACCTGTTCCTTGAGCAGTTGCTCACAGGCTTCATGTAGTGTTCCAGTTTTTGTCGACACAAAAAGATATTGTTTCTGAAGTGATTCTAAATGCTCCAGAGCAACATTAACATCATTGAGTATGGAGTCACATTGTTCCTGGAACCCACACAGGTAGTCCCTCATCTCTCTAGAAGATAAAAAACATAGTCAATCATAAATTAGCGCGGAAACAAGCAATAGGTATTGTTTAGGCAAAGCATTAATTCAAGGTTTGTACAATTTTTGTGTTCTCACAAATCAGCTGAGTATGTAGTTTTGTAAAATCAATCAGGGAATATGTACAGTAAATGATGGATAAAATGAATTTTTACATATCTGCAAAAACTAAAGATACCTGAAGACTGATCAGCATAAGCATTTGATCTTAAGCTGCAAACATTCATAATTTAAAAGGGATATGGAACCGACGTTAAAATTCATGGAAAAATTCCATCATTTGCAAAAGAAAATAAGCTTGCCTGCTGTAGCTTCACAAAAAAATAAATGTATTCTGATTAGTGATGGTCAACATAGCAGACAAGAAAAAAACGGTCACAAATCTATGCATTCAAAGTAGGTTTATATTAAAATGTAATGTGTGGAGAACATTGCATTAATGGTAAAGTATTACCTGTTATGCAACAGCACCCTGTCCTGCTTCCAAGAAGCATTTGTTTTGTCTTTTTTGTTTTGGCATGGCGTGTGGTACAATCTTGTGAAACTGTGCAGCATGGACTTGGCCACGAAATTTCCAGCATCTCCTTAAAAACCGGAGGGAGGATAAACTACATTTAGTAGTACAATACCTAAGTAAAGGTGGGGATGAAATAGCCTGGGGCAATTGGGTTCCATTTACCAAGCTGCAACGTCAGCTTCGGAGCCCCAGAGTGTCAGGCTCGCTCAAAGCGAGCCTGAAACACTAGTTAAGTAGTAGCGGTCTTTACATCGGAATGGGATGATTAACAGCCCCCTCTTGCGCGAGATTGGTTGCGTGCAAGCGGGGGGCAGAATTGCACAATCAGGGAATAGTGCAATGTTAACAGCGGGCTCGCCACAAAGCTGGGCAGATGAGGTTCATGACAGCGAACCTCTTCCGCCTGGCAGTTAATTTCATGTAATGTGCACTCGCTATCCTTTATACATATTGATGTTAATGCATCACTTCCATGACCATTTAACAGCAAGATAATATAAGAAATATGTTAAAAAAAAACTCAAAACCAGTGAAAGTAAAGACAGCTGCACCTACAACGATTTTAAAACAAATTCTAGTTTAACTCGAAGCTGGAATTAGACTTTCACCAAAACCAATGATTTGTTTGGGATGTGTAAGAAAACATTTCCATCTACACTAAAAGGTTAAAACACAATTCACTAACTAAATGACACTATACCTGTATTTTTCACCTTCATCCTGATCCATTTGGGTCTGTAACTGTGCAAACCAGGAGAAGAACTGAAACAGAAATATTAACAAACAACTGTTTAATATATACAATCAAATTTTGTGACTTATTTCCTGTAAAATGGAAGATCTTACAATTTCAGTCATTACAGAATGGCAACCATCTGAGCAGCTAATGGAAAGCCATGAATACTGAGAGGGAGGTAATAAAATAGTAATTTTATGGAGAAAAAGTGTATGCGTTTTATTTATATATACACTGAACCTAATTTCATGGATCTGAAACATACAGAAAAAGCCATGAACCTTAGATTTGATGCTAAATACCACAAAACCCAGAAATAAAGCATTTCTTTAATAGAGCACATATCACAATTAGGAATGGGCAAATCACAGTTGGAACAGGAAGTAAGGGTTGCAAGGACAATTTCCCATAATGCACATGTAAATCTACATCAACAAAAATGCCACAGCACTTGAAAACACCATTCACATATATTAAAGGGACAATTACATATTTTTGTTTATAAATAGTATAGATCAGTAACTATACACTATACAAAGTTGGTTTGTAGTCATGCAACATGCCCCTGAAAAACCTCAGGAGTATCTTTATCTTACCTCCTTTGCAGTGGCCAATTTGGCACATATAAAAATTAGTTTTACGCTGTAATTGCTTAATCAGTGCAGGAACATTTTAAGGTCACTGTTTCTGATCTTAAGGATCAACCCCAACCTCTCTAGGTTCAGTTAAAAAAAATACAACTTTAAAAAGTAGTAAAGTCAAAATTAAACTTTGATTCAGATAGAACATGCAATTTTAAACAACTTTCTAATGTACTTCTATTATGTCATTTGCTTAGTTCTCTTGGTATGCTTTGTTGAAAAGCATACCCAGGTAGGCTCAGGAACAAAACTGCAACTGAGAGCTAGCTGCTATTTAGTGCCTGAGCATATATGCCTCGTCATAGGCTCACCCAATGTGTTTAGCTAGCTCCCAGTAGCGCATTGCTGCTCCTTCAACAAAGGATACCAAGAGAATGAAGCAAAGTTGATAATAGAAGTAAATCAAAAGGTATTATTGTTAATTATTTATAAAGCGCCAACAGCGCTATACAAAAAAGGTATATTACAATCATAGAGGTACAATAAAAAAAAAAAAAAAAAAATTTTTACAATGAGACATTATGTAAGACTATACACTGTATATTACTACACTTACATTGACAAACATGAGTAAAAGGAGAGGAGCACCCTGCCCTTAACGACAAAGGACGTACAAGCTACGTCCTACAAAAAAAAAGTCATTAACGACCAAGGACGTACCTTGTACGTCCTCAGGGGTTTTAAGCGCTGGAAGCGATCGTGATCACTGTCAGGGTATTGCATCGATGCCTCGATATTAAGGCATCGTGCAATACCCTCTGGTAAGTCACTCTGTGGCCCTCTCTGCATCAGCCAGCGATGGTGCCGATCATTGGTGGCGTAGGCGGGAGGAGGTGTGAGGTCCGGGAGTAGGCATCAGAGTTCCGGGAGCAGGCGTGAGGGGGCGGGAGCGAGTGGGACCGCTACACTACGAAAAATGTTTAGTGAATGGGAAGGAGGGAAAAGGGGGATACGTGTTGGGAAAGGGATCTGGGAGGGGGTAGGGTATTGAGGGCGGGCAGCTACACTACAGAAAAAAAATGTTTTTATTTTATTTTTAAAAACTAGTAGCAAACTTGGTACTTGGTATTTTTTTATAATAAAAAAAAGCCTTCTATTTTAGAACTGGCAGACTTAAGATGAGGGTGACAATTGTGAGGTGGGGAAGGGAAGAGAGCCGTTTGAGAGGGATTAGGAAGGGATCAAGGGGTGGAATGTGTCGGGTGGGAGGGTAATCTATACACTAAAGCTAAAATGAACCCCTTCAATGCTGAGCATAATACAAGTGTGGTGCGCAGCTGCATTTAACGGACTTCTAATTACCAAAAAGGCTATGCCAAAGCCTTATATGTCTGCTATTTCTGAACAAAGGGGATCCCAGAGAAGCATTTACATTTCTTTTATTTGATCGCATTTGGCGGTGAAATGGTGGCATGAAATATACCTAAATGGGCCTAGATCTATACTTTGGGTTTTCTACTAAAAAAAAATATATACATGTGAAGGAATATTCAGGGATTCCTGACAGATATCAGTGTTACAATGTAACCATCGCTAATTTTGAGGAAAAAAAACCCATAATTTATGTAAGAACTTGCCAATATGAAAGAAATTAATCAGGTAAGAGTCCATGATCTAGTGACGTATGGGATATACATTCCTACCAGGAGGGGGCAAAGTTTCCCAAACCTCAAAATGCCTATAAATACACCCCTCACCACACCCACAATTCAGTTTAACGAATAGCCAAGTAGTGGGGTGATAAAATAAGGAGTAAAAAAAGCATACAAAAAGAGGAACTGGAAAAATAATTGTGCTTTTATACAAAAATCATAACCACCATAAAAACATAATTTATGTAAGAATTTACCTGATAAATTAATTTCTTTCATATTGGCAAGAGTCCATGAGCTAGTGACGTATGGGATATACATTCCTACCAGGAGGGGCAAAGTTTCCCAAACCTCAAAATGCCTATAAATACACGCCCCACCACACCCACAATTCAATTTAACCAATAGCCAAGAAGTGGGGTGATAAGAAAGAAGCGAAAGCATCAACAAGGAATTGGAATAATTGTGCTTTATACAAAAAAATCATAACCACCATAAAAAAGGGAGGGTCTCATGGACTCTTGCCAATATGAAAGAAATGAATTTATCAGGTAAATTCTTACATAAATTATGTTTTCTTTCATGTAAATTGGCAAGAGTCCATGAGCTAGTGACGTATGGGATAGCAATACCCAAGATGTGGAACTAGAGGGAGGGATACAAATAAAGACAGCCAATTCCGCTGAAAAAACAATCCACAACCCAAATCAAAAGTTTTAATCTTATAATGAAAAAAAACTGAAACAGCTGCCTGAAGTATTTTTCTACCAAAAACTGCTTCTGAAGAAGAGAAAACATCAAAATGGTAGAATTTAGTAAAAATAAGCAAAGAAGACTAAGTTGCTGCTTTGCAAATCTGATCAACAGAAGCTTCATTCTTAAAATCCCAGGAAGTGGAAACTGACCTAGTAGAATGAGCCGTAATCCTCTGAGGCGGGGATTAACCCGACTCTAAATAAGCATGATGAATCAAAAGCTTTAACCAAGATGCCAAAGAAATGGCAGAAGCCTTCTGACCTTTCCTAGAACCAGAAAAGATAACAAATAGACTAGAAGTCTTCCTGAAATCTTTAGTAGCTTCAACATAATATTTCAAAGCTCTTACCACATCCAAAGAATGTAAAGATCTCTCCAGAGAATTCTTAGGATTAGGACACAAAGAAGGGACAACAATTTCTCTACTAATGTTGTTGGAGTTCACAACTTTAGGTAAAAATGTAAACGAAGTCCGCAAAAACCGCCTTATCCTGATGAAAAATCAGAAAAGGAGACTCACAAGAAAGAGCAGATAAATCAGAAACTCTTCTAGCAGAAGAGATGACCAAAAGGAACAACACTTTCCAAGAAAGTAATTTAATGTCCAGAGAATGCATAGGCTCAAATGGAGGAGCCTGTAAAGCCTTCAAAACCAAAGGAGGAGAAATTGATTTAATGACAGGATTTATACGAACCAAAGCCTGTACAAAACAATGAATATCAGGAAGTTTAGCAATTTTTCTATGGAACAGAACAGAAAGAGCAGAGATTTGTCCTTTCAAAGAACTTGCAGACAAACCCTTATCTAAACCATCCTGAAGAAACTGAAAAATTCTAGGAATTCTAAAAGAATGCCAAGAGAATTTATGAGAAGAGCACCATGAAATGTAAGTCTTCCAAACTCGATAAAATCGTTCTAGACAAATTTACGAGCCTGCAACATAGTATTAATCACAGAGTCAGAGAAACCTCTATGACTAAGCGTTCAATTTCCATACCATCAAAATTAATAATTTGAGATCCTGATGGAAAAACGAACCTTGAGATATAAGGTCTGGCCTTAATGGAAGCGGCCAAGGTTGGCAACTGGACATCCGAACAAGATCCACATACCAAAACCTGAGCGACCAGCAGCACAAACGATTGCTCCATGATGATTTTGAAAATCACTCTTGGAAGAAGAACTAGAGGCGGAAAAATATAGGCAGGTTAATAACTCCAAGGAAGTGTCATGCATCCACTGCTTCCGCCTGAGGATCCCTGGACCTGGATAGGTACCTGGGAAGTTTCTTGTTTAGATGAGATGCCATCAGATCTATTTCTGGAAGCCCCCACATCTGAACAATTTGAAAAAACACATCTGGGTGAAGAGACCATTCTCCCAAATGTATAGCTTGATGACAGAGATAATCCGCTTCCCAATTGTCTATACCTGGGATATGGACCGCAGAAATTAGACAGGAGCTGGATTTTGCCCAAGCAAGTATCCGAGATACTTCTTTCATAGCCTGAGGACTGAGAGTCCCACCCTGATGATTGACATACGCCACAGTTGTGACATTGTCTGTCTGAAAACCAATAAAACGTCTCTCTCTCTTCAAATAGAAGCCAAAACTGAAGAACTCTGAGAATCGCACGGAGTTCCAAAATATTGAATGATAATCTCGCCTCTTGAGATTTCCAAACCCCTTGTGCTGTCAGAGATCCCCAGACAGCTTCCCAACCTAAAAGACTTGCATCTGTTGTAATCAATGTCCAGGTTGGATGAACCGAAGAGACCCGTAGAACTATACGATGGTGATCTAACCACCAAGTCAGAGATAGTTGAATATTGGGATTCAAGGATATTAAATGTGATATCCTAGTATAATCCCTGCACCATTAATTCAGCATTAAAAACTGGAAAGGTTTCATATGAAAATGAGCAAAGGAAATCGAATCCAATGCTGCAGTCATGAGACCTAAAACTTCCATGCATATAGCTACTGAAGGAAATAATAGAGACTGAAGGTTCCGACAAGCTGAACCCAATATAAATTGTCTCTTGTCTGTTAGTGACGAAGACATTGACACAATCTATCTGGAAACCTAAAAAAGGTGACCCTTGTCTGAGGAATCAAGGAACTTTTGATAAAAAGATCCTACAACCATGTCTTTGAAGAAACAACAGAAGTTGAATCGTATGAGTTTCTGCAGAACGAAAAGACTGAGCAAGTACCACGCTATCGTCCAAAAAAGGAAACACTGAGAACCTTTGAAAAGATTCCTAGAGCTGTCGCTAGGCCAGAAAGGAAAAGCAACAAATAGGTAATGCTTGTCTAAAAAAGAGAATCTCAGAAAATGAAAATAATCTGAATGAAAACAGAATATGAAGATATGTATCCTGTAAGTCTATTGTAGGCAAATAATGCCCTTGCTGAACAAAAGGCAGAATAGACCTTATAATCACCATTCTGAAAGATGGAACTCTTACATGACAATTCAAAAGTTTTTCTTTCTTTGGGACAATGAATAGTTCTGAACAAAACCCCAGACCCCGTTCCTGAAACTGAACTGGTATGAATACCCCAGATAACTCCAGGTCTGAAACACACTTCAGGAAAGTCTGAGCCTTTACTGGATTAGCTAGAATATGTGAGAGAGAAAAAAGACTTCTCACAGGCGGTCTTACTCTGAATCCTATTCTGTACCCCAATCTAAGAAGTTTGAACCGAATTGAACCAAACAACTTTAGAAACATCTTAACCTGCCCCCTACCAGCTAAGCTGGAATAAGGGCCGCACCTTCATGCGAATTTGGGGGCTGGCTTTGATCTCTTAAATGGCTTGAATTCATTCCATTTTGAAGAAAGCTTCCAATTATAAACATGTTACTTGGGGAAGAATTAGGTTTCTGTTCCTCATTAAGAACAAAAACTAATATAAGCTTAGAATTTAATCTTGAAGCAAAAAAACTCCCTTCCCCAGAGTAACAGTTGAAAGTATTGAATCCAACTGTGAACCAAATAATTTATTACCTTGGAAGGAAAGAAAATAGAAATCTGGATTTTAGAAATCAAATCAGCATTCCAAGATTTAAGTCACAAAGTTCTTCTAGCTAAAATAGCTAAAGACATAGATTTAACCTCAGTTTTGATATCAAAAAATGGCATCACAAATGAAATTATTAGCATGTTGAATCAAGTTAACAATGCTAAACAAATCATAAACCAATACTTGTTGCCCTAAAGTTTCCAACCAAAAAAGATGAAACAGCTGCAACATCAGCCAAAGAAATTGCAGGCCTAAGAAAAGGACCTGAAAATAAATGAATTTTCCTTAGAAAGGATACAAGTTTCCCATCTAAAGGATCTTTAAAATAAATACTATTTTCCATAGGAATAGTAGTACGTTTAGCAAGAGTAGAGATAGCCCCTTTAACTTTGGGGATCTTTTCCCAAAACTCCAAATTAACTGCTGGCAAAGGATACAATTTTAAAACCTTAAAGAAGGAAAAAAAGAAGTACCAGGCCTATTCCATTCCCCAGTATTAGGAACTGGAAAAAAAACCTCTGAAGTAACCACAGGAGGTTAATAAGCAGAATTTAAATGTTAGCTAGTCTTAAAATCAAGAGGACTAGTCTCCAAAATATCCAAAATAATCAACACCTTTTCAACAAAGAACGAATGTACTCTATTTAAAAGTAAAAAAGTAGATTTGTTAGTGTCAATATCTGATGAAGGATATTCTGAATGAGATAAATCATCATCAAAGAAGGATAATTCAGTATGTTGTCGGTCATTTAAAAAAGACCTTTACATTTTATTAAAAGGTGGGATGGCAGACAAAGCCTTCAGAATAGAATCAGAAAAATATTCTTATAAATTCCCAGGTATATCTTGTACATTAGATGTTAAAAGAATAGCAATAGACAATGCATTAATACTGATGGACATTTTTTCTGCATGTAAAAGTTTATCATGATAACTTATTACAAACCATAGCTAAAGATAAAAATTCATAACATTACAATAAATTAACTTAGCTTTGGTAGGACTGATATCAGTCAGCAGGAATCCAACAGTGTTTTCTGATACAGGAACAGTTTTGAGATATCTTGCAAATGTAAGAGAAAAAACAACATATAAAGCAAAATATTAATTTCCTTATATGACAGTAATGGGAAAAAATGCAAACAAAATAAGCCTCTGGAAACCAGAAGCAAAATGAAATAAAGACTTAAATAATGTCAGAAATCTGGCGCCAAGTATGACGCCCACAACTGACAAAATATTTTTTGGCGCCAAGAACGTCTGCAACAAACACAAGCGTCATAGATGACGCAACTACGTGAAAATTCTCGGCGCCAACTAAGACGCTGGAAATGACGAAATTACGTCAACAAACTTAATTCTCGCGCCAAAAAAGTCTTGCGCCAAGAATGACGCAATAAATTATAGCATTTTGCGCTCCCGAGAGCCTAACAGCCCGCAATTTAAAAAAAGAGAGTCAATTTGAAAATTTCAGGTAAACAAATTTTTTTTTTTATATGCATTTACCAAAATGAAACTGACAGTCTGCGAAAGGAAATACACTGATTAACCTGAATCATGGCAAATATAAGTACAAAACATATATTTAAAACTTTACATATAAAGTGCCAAACCATAGCTGAGAGTGTCTTAAATAAAAGAAAACATACTTACCAAAAGACACTCATCTACATAAAGTAGATAGCCAAACCAGTACTGAAACGAGAATCAGTAGAGGTAATGGTATATAAGAGTATATCGTCGATCTGAAAAGGGAGGTAGGAGAAGAAATCTCTACGACCGATAACAGAGAACCTATGAAATAGATCCCTGTTAGGATGACCATTGCATTCAATAGGTAATACTCCCTTCACATCCCTCTGTCATTCACTGCACTCTGAGAGGAACCGGGCTTCAGCATGCTGAGAAGCGCATATCAACATAGAAATTTAGCACAAACTTACTTCACCACCTCCATAGGAGGCAAAGTTTGTAAAAACTGAATTGTGGGTGTGGCGGGGGGGGTGTATTTATAGGCATTTTGAGGTTTGGGAAACTTTGCCCCTCCTGGTAGGAATGTATATCCCATACGTCACTAGCTCATGGACTCTTGCCAATTACATGAAAGAAAAGGGTGGGCCTCATGGACTCTTGCCAATATGAAAGAAATGAATTTATCAGGTAAGTTCTTACATAAATTATGTTTTTTTTTTCATGAAATTGGCAAGAGTCCATGAGCTAGTGACGTATGGGATAGAAATATCCAAAATGTGGAAGTCCACAGAAAAGTCAATAGAGAGGGAGGGATAAAATAACAACAGATATTTCCACTGAGAAATTAAATCCACACAATAATTAAGTTTTTCTCAAAAAACTTAAATCAAAAGCAGTAGAATCAAACTGAAACAGCTGCCTGAAGAACTTTTTCAACCAAAGACTGCTTCAGAAGAAGCAAATACATCAACATTGTAAAAAACAAAACAAAAGTATGCAAAGAAGACCAAATTACTGATTTGCAAATTTGAACAACCTAAGCTTCATTCTGAAAAAGCCCAAGAAATGGCGACTGAACTTAGTAGAATGAGCTGTAAATCTCTGCGGAGCCTGCCCTGCCTCGAAATAAGCCTTGAAAAACCAAAAGCTTTCATCAGGATGCCAAAGAAATGGCAGAGGCTTCCTAACCTTTTCTGGAATCAGAAAAATAGCAAATAGACTAGAAGTCTTCTGAAATCATAGTAACCTCAATATAGAATTATAAAGCTCTTACCACATCCAAGGGATGTAAAGAACTCTCAAAGAATTCTTTAGGATTAGGACACAAAGAAGGAACAACAATTTCTCTACTAATGTTGTTCAAATTCACAACCTTAGGAAAAAAGAAGTCCACAAAACAACGTATCTAGATGAAAACAAATCAGATAAGGAGAAACAGAAGAGAGAACTGATAAATCAGAAACTCTTGTAGCAGAAGAGATAGTCAAAAGAAACAACACTTTCCAAGAAAGTAGATAATCTTCAAAGAAAATATAGGCTCAAAAGAAAAGAGCCTGCAAAATCTTTAAACCAAATAAGACTCCAAAAAAGGAGAAATTAATAAATGAACAGACTTGATAGCAACCAAAGCCTGAACAAAACAGTGAATATCAGGAAGTTTAAAACAAGCTTTCTAGAAAAAAAACAGAAAGAACAGAGATTTGTCCCTTCAAAAACTTTGCAGACAAACTTATCCAACCCATCCTGAAAAACTGTAAAATCCTAGGAATTCTAAAAGAATGCCAAGAGAATTTATGAGAACACTATAAAATATAGGTTTTCCAAACCTAATAATACATGTTCCTTGAAACAGACTTATAAGCCTGCAACATAGCGATTAAAACTGAGCCAGAGAAACCTCTGACTAAACACTAATCAATTTCCATTCCCCGAATTAGTAATTTAAGATCCCGATGAAAAAAAGCCCCTAAAACAAGAGGGCTGGCGAAAGAGAAAGCGGCCAAGGATGGCAACTGGACATCCGAACAAGATACACATACAAAACCTGTGAGGCCATGCTGATGCTATCAGAAACACATGAGGCTGTTCCAATATGATCTTGGAAATCACCTTTGGAAGAAAAAAAACCAGGCGGAAAGATGTAGTCAGGTTGCAAAACCAAGACACTGCTAATGCATCCGCCATCTCCACCCGAGGATCCCTGAACCTGAAAAGGTGCCTGGGAAATTGAGATAATCCACCTCCCAAATGTCTAAAATCGTAGAAAATAGACAGGAGATTAATTCCATCTAAGAACGTATTCAAGATACTTCTTAATTGCTAAGGAACTACGAGTCCCTATCGTTGATGGACATATGCGACAGTTGTGATATTGTCTGTCTGAAATCAGAAAATGAAAAAGTTCTCTCCTAAAAGAGGCCAAGCCTGAAAGAGCTCTGAAAAAATAGCACACAGTTCTAAAATATTGATTGGAAACCTCGCCTCTTGAAGTTTCCAAACCCCTTGTGCTGTCAAGACCATCAGACAGCTCCCCAACCTGTAAGACTTGTATCCAATAAGAATACATTCCAGGAAGGACGAACAAAAGAAGGCCCCCTGAATAAAATGGATGATAGACTAATCACCAAACAGAGAGAGTAGAGTGGTAGGATTTAAAAATATCAACTGTGATATCTAAAAACAATCCCTGTATCATTGATTCAGTATGCAAAGCAAAAAGAGATCTCAGATGAAAAACGAGCAAAGGGAACCACGCCCGATACTGCAGTTATGAGACCTAAAACTTCCATGCACATAGCCACTGAAAGAAATGTTCTAGACTGTAAGTTAGACAGGCTAACGCCACTTACAACTGACTTTTGTCCGATAAAGACAAAGACATGAACACAGAATCCATCTAGAAACCCAAAAAGTGACCCTTGTCTGAGGAATCACAAAACCCTTAGGTAAATTAAATCCTCTAACCATGTCTTGAAGAAACAAAAAAAAAAAAAAACTTAGTTGATTCATGAGGGATTATACAAAAAGAAAAAAGTCCATATATTTGAATACTGCTCTTTCATATGTATGTATTGGGTACTTGTAAAGCGTGTCTAAATCCCCCATAAGGGACTGATGACGCTGCTCATTTAAATCGACCTCTGAAGGATGAATGGACCTCGCCAGGAATCGAACCCTTAGCTTGCTACAGAGCTTAGCCACAGTGCAATCTGTCCGTGTTTAATTATAGAAAAGTTCAAGCTAATACCAAGATACCATCCAAATAAGGAAGCACCACAATACCCTACTGTCTGAAGACAGAAAGAAGGGCACCAAGAACCTTTAAAAAGATTCATAAAGCTGTCACTAAACCAAATGGAAAAGTGACAAATTGGTAAAGATTAAAAGAAAAACTCAGAAACCACAAGTGGTCTGAATGAAATAAAATATGAGGATAAACATCCTGAAAAATGTACTGGACAAACAAAACAATATAAAAGTCTTCAGATGAAAGAATGGACTGAATAAACCTTCCTTCTTAAGGACAAAGAATATAATTGAATAAGAAGAAAGAAAGGAAAGAAAGAAAGAAAGGAAAGAAAGGAAAGAAAGAAAGAAAGAAAGGAAAGAAAGGAAAGAAAGAAAGGAAAGAAAGAAAGAAAGGAAAGAAAGAAAGGAAAGAAAGAAAGGAAAGAAAGAAAGGAAAGAAAGAAAGGAAAGAAAGAAAGGAAAGAAAGAAAGGAAAGAAAGAAAGGAAAGAAATTCTTCCCATAGGCGGTCTCATTTTAAAAATCTATTCAAACCCTAAGAAAAATATAGAATTTGGACTGAGTTTATCCAAAAATAATTTAATCTGCCCCCCACCAGAAGGACTGGTTTGAGAACCGCACCTTCATGCAGTCTAATATCTAGTGATTATAAAGCGTTTTTCTCCCGGGAGGATACAAAAAAACGCTTCTTCAGTGCTTACACTAGGAGATAACCAAATTAGCAGCTGATAAAAACAGTAGTTATTATTACCCAAATAAATGGTATACAATAAATTGAACTCAAAGGCCAAAGAGCTGTATTAACACTGCCGAGAAATTAATCTATGACCCTTGGATCTAGAACAAGCCTTTGTAGTCAAGACATTCACCAACTGGTCTACATTACCAGACTAAAAGTAGGGCAGAAAAAAAACTGTAAACCTCCAGAAATAGTGGAGATAATAGAAATCAAACAAATTTATATCCTAACAAGAGAGAGATAATAAAATGTATTTGAAATCATAATAATATAGTAAACATAATTAAATGAATACATCTAAAGTAAATAAACAGAGTTATATACTTTAGAATCTGAAACTGCTTATGCTAACTGTTCAACAAAAGGTTGAGAGAACAGTAATGTCAGCCACAGATAAAGCTGAGCTAAAAATATAAACAGTACGTGAATATGCTCTACTAAAGGTTATATTCAAATTCTAAAAGAATCCCGAAAACAAGTACCAATTTCCATAGAAATAGTAGTACAGTCCCAAGAGGGAATCAGAATAACCATTCTCTAGAATATAATACAGATAGTATATTGAATAGGAAAAAACCTCAAAAGCAAAAATGTTAAAATCCATATTTGAAAAGGATTATAACATAGTTTATAGGAGGACTAGACTCCTAAAAGCTATAAATAGAAAAATTACCTTAACAAAGAACAAAAAATGTTCAAATGAAAAATAAGGAGAATTTAACAAACTGTCTGATACAGGATCCTTTGAGCCAAAGAAACCTTCATCAGTAGAATAAATAAATATGCTGTCGGTCAGAACAAACTTAATTAAATCTTAATTTTGAAAAGACCTCGTAAGTTTACTTAAAAAGCATAATAGCAGTCATAACCTTTCTAACATTGCTAGCATAAAACATGATAAATAAATGCCACATAATTGAGCTGATGAAATAACAACAGCTTAAAAATGAAAAGAACACACTTAGCTTTGTAGAATTATGTTGCAGGGCATCATAGTTTCTACAGTAACATCAGAGTCAGGTTCAGAATGAGACATCTCGCAAAATGTAACAGAAAAAGAAAAATAACATTAGGCAAAACATTCAATTTCAACAATGTAACAGTTTCAGTAGAGAAAAACAAAGGCAGGCATAATAGCTTTAAGTTCATGAAAAAACAGCGAGCAATAGGAGGGAGAGGGGTAAAATAACTAAAATTTGGCGCCAAGAATGCCGCATTACGCAAAAAGAAACTTTTTTGGCGCAAAACACCAGGAAATGACACAACTCGCGTCATAACAAATGCGATTTCGCGCCAAAACAACTAGCATCAACAAAGACGCAGGAAATTACGAAATCTGCGCCAAAGGCACAACTTAGCACCAAAAAGTAAAAAAGAATGACGCAATAAAAAACTGCATTTTGTGCCCTCGCGAGCCTAGATTTGCCTGTGAAAAAATGAAAGTCAAATTAGAAAAAGACTTAACAGGTAAGAAAAAAGTTTAAATAAACTTTCCAAACATGATTCCTATACTGAAACTGTGTAGACTGCAAAGGGAAATACATAGACCTGACTCATGGCAAATATAAGTAAAATACATATATTTAAAACTTTATATTAATACATAAAGCGCCAAACCATAGCTGAGAGTGTCTTAAATAATGATACATACTTACCGAAAGACACCCATCCATATATAACCGATAGCCAAACCAGTACTAAAAACTACCAGCAGAGGTAATGGTATATAAGAGTATATCGTCGATCTGAAAAGGGAGGTAAGAGATGAATCCCTAAGACCGATAACAGAGAACCCTTGAAAAGATTTCCCGTGAGAGAAACCATAAAATCAATAGGCAATACTCTATTCACATCCCTTTGACAAACACTGTACTCTGAGAGCAATTGGGCTTCAGAATGCTTAGAAGCGCTTATCATAGAAGAAAACAAATCAAGCACAAACTTACTTCACCACCTCCATAGGAGGCAAAGTTTGTAAAACTGAATTGTGGGTGTGGTGAGGGGTGTATTTATAGGCATTTTGAGGTTTGGGAAACTTTGCCCCCTCCTGGTAGGAATGTATATCCCATATGTCACTAGCTCATGGACTCTTGCCAATTACATGAAAGAAAAATGGTTTGGAAATCGCAAAGTGCTACTTGTACTTATTGCCCTATAACTTGCAAAAAAAGCAAAGAACATGTAAACATTGGGTATTTCTAAACTCAGAACAAAATTTAGAAACTTTTTAAGCGAGGGTGTTTTTTGATGGTTGTAGATGCATAAGAGATTTTGGGGGTCAAAGTTAGAAAAAGTGTGGGTTTTTTCCCATTTTTTCATCACATTTTATAAAAAAAATGTTATAGTAAATTATATGACATGATGAAAATAATGGTATCTTTAGAAAGTGAGAAAAATGTGTATATAATATGTGTGGGTACAGTAAATGAGTAAGAGGAAAATTACAGCTAAACACAAACACCGTGGAAATGTAAAAACAGCCCTGGTCCTTAACGGTAAGAAAATTGAAAAATGGTCTGGTCACTGAGGGGTTAAGCACAATCAGTTGTAGTTGCACTTTAGATTGTAAGCTTGAGAACCTCTCTAACTGAAGCTCACTTTGTATAAAAGTTGTTTAAAACTGTATGCCCCAGTGGCTGATTGGAACTCACACAGCAAATACGTCGTGAATAACCCCTTAGAAGAAGATATATGTAGCCCATATTTACCGTTAGCCTTAATTCACTGCCCACCTAAAGAATTACCAGGCGAAATCGAACGGCTTAAATCCTTCTCTAACCCGCTGAAGGCTTGGTGGAAAGTGAGTAGTTCACTATCCTTAAATTGCAAAGTCTCCGAGTATCTCCCATTAAGGGGAAACCCGAAATTTCCTGTAGTCCTGAACTCTGTAACATTTAAAAAATGGCATAACCTAGGCCTGGACAGGCTGATACAACTTTGGGACACAGAGAGAAAATGCGTCAAATCTTTTGACAAACTAAAAACAGAGTTTCAAATTAAGAACAAGGAATTCTTTGCATACCTGCAAAGCAGACATCTCCTCTGTGAATTGATGAGTGAGACAGGATGGAACAGGACTCTGGGTAAGCTAGAGAGCTGGATCACTTTGTACAAAAATGGTGTCAGATCCACTTCTACGTGCTATCAGTTAATCAAACTCAGTAAGGGTGAATTAGAACTGGAGAAAATTACTTCCTTATGGAACCGATTGTTACCTCAATCAAATATTGATATAAAAATTGTCCAAACTTCAATTCGCAAGGTAGCCCTGGTGACTCTATCAGCCACCTGACGGGAGATGCATGTAAAACTCTTACATAATGCATATTTTACCCACGAAAAGGGCCACAAAATTCATAACCTTAGCTTCAATAAATGCCCAAAATGTACGCTCCCTACAGCTGATTTAATGCACATGTTTTGGAGCTGTCCTAAAATAAGGCATCTTTGGTGGAAGCTAGAGTTCTGGTTCAATAGAACTCTAAAAGTTTCTCATTTGGCTCTTACACAGTAACAGATCATCTTCGGTATAAAGCACCACAGTCCATATGATAAACTGATATTTCTTTCCAAACTGGCAACTAGATACCTTGTTCTTAAAAATTGGAAATTAAGAGTAGCTCCATCTATTCCAGAGATCAAGAACTGCCTGAAAAAACAATGCTTGCTAGAACAAAGGGACACTAATTTAGATAATGATTCCGACATCAGACAATTTTTTGCCAAATGGTCAACCTTTATCAGGTCATTGCCTGATACAGCGATGAATGACCTAATATTTCCATTCAGAAACTCGGAACTGGTGCTTCTGGGTGTCTGGTAACAATCTATCAGTTGAGACGAGCTGAGATAATTTTCTGGGATTCCTCTGGTCTCATACATATGTATTCTCTTCCCCAGTTTCTGGCTCCGGTGGGGGGGGATCTCTCCTGGTTTTGTTCTTGTCCCTTCCCTTTTTTTTGCCTTGCCCTTTTTTTTTTTTCTATCCTTCCCCCTTTTTTTCTCTTCTTTTCTTTTTGGTTTTGGTATTTCATGGTTGGGCGGTTTATCTAAGATAAAATTCAGCAGAACATTTATTTGCTCACTGCTCTTGATTTAAATGTAAAACAATTTTGAACTGTTTGATGTTTGTGATTCCTATGTTATTTGTTTCTGTAAATTACTGCTGATATTTAAATAAAATAATAAAAAAAAAAAAAAACTGTATGCCCCATCTGAATCATAAAAGAAAACATTTGGATATATGTCCCTTTAAGATCTATTTCTCAATTATTTTATAACATTGTTTGCTGTGAAGAAGAGGCATGATATTTCTGCAGACACAAATTCGCAGTTTTGAGAATTACAAAACCAAGAATAGATAGAAAAAATGCCCCAAATAATCTTACAGAAACCTATAGGAGAGCATAACATTGTGAATAGATTATTCATTGCTGTGTTTTGGTAAACAATTTTTAATATACAGCCTTGTGCTACATAATTAAAAACTAATACTTATTTCAGGATGACTAACATTTGGATTACAATATACCTTAGGAGCTCGATTTATCAAGCCCTTCGCCTCTCTGCGACTGCAGGTTCTCACAAAAGTACCTGCAGTCACAATTTATTAAAGCAGCGGTCATCAGACCGTTACTTCCTAGCATTTTTTCCACCTCTAATCTCCTGAAAATGCTTTTTCAACTAAATGTAGTAGTAGATGAAATAATTGTTCAATCTGGATGATCTGCCTTTCAATATCTGGAGTTCAAAATGGCAATACACATTTACTTTAAAATAGTTATTATGTGTACAGTATAACTTAATTAAACCACATGCAAAAACAACCCGTCAATTTTATGCTATGTAATTCTCAGAACAATTACTTCCAGGGATTGCAAATTATAGGCTGGTTGACATCTTGCTGAAAACAATAAGGCCCTAAGCACTTACTTGTTGTGCTGTTTCAATTCTGTCATCTTCCATTCCCAGTGTAGAAAATCCCTGTAGCAAGATGCCCTCTGTGGATTCTGGCACAGCAGTAGACATTGATACGGTTAATGACCTTGAAGTTAAACTGCATAAATCTTCAATGGGGAGCTGTATCACAAACAAATAAAATAGAGTCAACCAGCAAAATGAGCACACATTTTATTAAAATCTACCTATAGCTACCAACTGAGACAGCTTTTAAAGGTGTTAAATACTTAAAGTGGTTGTAAAATTTAATGAATTAAAGTCCAGTATCAAAAAATGATCTTAAAAATAAATTAAAGTTTACAAAGACGCTTATTTTTTAAAATACTTACCTTTGCGTTATGGTAAACATAACGCTGATCCTTTGCCCGCATCTCCTGCCTTCTTTAGCATATGGATGATGAATCTGGCTTCCTCCAATCGTTGCATGCCCCCGAGCTGGACGCCAAAGGGAGCACGCAATGCCAGATACGGGCGGAGGATCGGCGTTATGTTTACCATAACACAATAGTAAGCCTGCATCTCCTGCTTTCTTTAGCAGATTGATGACGAATCTGGCTTCCTACAATCGTTGCGTGCCCCCTTTGGTGTCCAGCTCATGGCTGCCCTGGTGGAATAATTGTAAAAAAGGGGCAGTCCCTGTGAGTGTCGAGGTGTCTCCTATTAAAAGTAATGGAGCTCGCTAATAAAGGACACTGCTTAATAGCAGGTAGCAGTGAGCACACTATAAAAAGTAAATCCTGCAGCCAATATAAATCACATTATGTTGCTTTCTGCATATAGCATCTTACAATCACCTATATTTTTGTATGCATGTGTTTTTCTATTAGGGTTTTAAGTATTTTGAGTGTTTTCAGAAAAACTCCAAACCAGTTTCAGAGAAAAATCTCTAGAGATCTGTAGTGCAAAAATCTTTACAGAATTACGCCGGGATTTGAGAGACAATTTCATGCACGCTCATGGATCGCCCATGTTCAGCCCATTTTACAAAGAAAAAACAAACAAAACATAAATACAAAATGCAAAGTGTTTTTTTTGGGGGGGGGGGTTAAGTATGAATTTTCGTGTTTTTTGTGTGCATCCAGTGTACTTAAATTATGATTTACGCTATGCATATTTAATACTATCTATGCCTGTGTAATTTACATACAAATTCTACATTTATGATAAAATATGATTTTTAATGAATAATTTTGTTACCATTTCTGATGCACCTTAATACAATTTTTTCCTGCGTATTTTTGTGTGAATGGTTCAATTGTTTTGTAAGATTTTTACAATACAAATTTTACTGTGCGCATTTGTAATGTCTGCATCTCCTCTCCATACAAAAATGCAGTATACGCCCCCCTTAGCAAGACACCCTGTTTTCAAGGTAAAAAGTGGCTTTAGATCATTCAACCAGGGAACAGAAGGACTGGCGAGCACTTATTACCAGCCCCAATATAAGGAATGCTTTGTATAATAAAACATTTTTTTAATCTACCTGGCACTGGTGAAGATATTTTTGTATCTTAAAATAGTTACTGAAAATTAAAAAGGGAAAGTAAACCCCACAATTTTCATTTATGATTCAGATAGAACATACAATTTTAAACAACTTTCCATTTTAATTCTATTATCAAATTTTCTTAATTCTCTTGTTATCCATTGCTGAAGGGACAGCATTGCACTACTGACAGGAAGCTGAAAATATCTATTTAGCCAATCACAAGAGACAAATGTGTGCAGGCGCCAATCAGCAGCAGCTCCCACTAGTGTATGATATGTGCATATTTATTTTTTAACAAGGGATACTAAGAGAACGAAGCACATTTGAAAATAGAAGTGAATTTAAAAAAGTGTCTTAAAATGACATGCTCTATCTGAATAATGCAAGTTTAATTATGACTTTCCTATCCCTTAGAGTCAAGCCCAAAAAAAGAAAATTTAAAAAAAAAGTTTAGGTTTTAAACCATAAAAATAGGTTGGCCTGATCTGCTTTGCATGCAAAAGGATGCATCCAATTAATCTTTACTGCCAATATGCACTTTGCCTGTTGCACAATATATATTTTAATGTATAAGCAAAGCTAACAAAGTTTTACCAAGAATAGACCATCATAGAATATATCTACTGTACAGTTGTGAGGGGGAGTAGAAATACCTAGGGAACGGCACAATTTTTGGCTGTGTGTATAAGCACTAATAGGTAGATAAGAGACCGACATTCAGCGATTACTTGATTTTGATCAAATTGTTTTGGATAAAAGAAAATATCACCTCCTCAGTAAAATAAGATCAAATGTGGCAAAACTTATATACAGGTTAGAGGTTTCAAGAAGATTGAGACACAGTTTAAAAAAATCCCATATTCATGCAGCTCTAAAATAAAACCAAGCAGTAGTAGCTTTAGCTACTGGTTGCATGAAAGAACTGCAAAAATATTCCAAGCTTAATTTTACCCAATTATTTACCATGGAGGATCCCAGCACATTTGATATCATAGCCCTCTGTGAACCATACCAACAAAGATACAGACAGAATATAAGAACCAAGAGGCCCATCAAGATTATGTATATTTCCTTCTGAAGTGTAAGCTTTAAGGGACAGTAAATCAAAATTAAACGTTCATGATTCAGACAGAGCATGCAATGTTAAAGGGACATTATGCACTCATTTTTTCTTTGCACAAATGTTTTGTAGATGATCTATTTATATAGCCCATAAAGTTTTTTTTTTACAAAAATGTATAGTTTTGCTTATTTTTAAATAACATTGCTCTGATTTTCAGACTCCTAACCAAGCCCCAAAGTTTTATGAGAATACTGTCAGCTACCTCTACTCCAGCTTGCTCCTATTTGTATAAAGGGTCTTTTCATATGCAAAAGAAGGTGGAGGGGGGAGTGTCTTATTTCCTACTTGCAGTGGGCTTTCCAGCTACCTTTTCAACAAAGCTAAACTGAGAGTTTCTAAGTAAGTTTTTAAATGGTTTTATACTGGATTTTTATATCAATATCTGTGCATCTTATTCTTTATAGTAGTGTCTATTACATGCAGTTATATGAAAATGAGTGTATACGGTCCCTTTAAATACATTTTCCAATGTACTTCTATTATCAAATTTGCCAAGTTCTATTAGCATCCTTTGTTGTAGGAGCAGCAATGTGTTGGATAAGCCAGTGGCAAGAGGAATATGTGCAGCCACCAATCAGAAGCTAGCTCCCATTACTGAATTACTGCCCCTGAGCATACCTAGGTATACTTTCCAACAAAGAATACCAAGTTTAATTTTGACTTTATTGTCCCTTAAACTTAAACTAATTCTTAGGACTGCCTTCCAATATCCCAAGTGTTCTGTTATTTCCTTGCATTCAAAGTCCATAACAGCTATTATGGAAGTTTATTCCATTCATTTAAATAAAATTAAAAAAACACACACTCTGTAAGTAACTGCTTCTATAAATTACTTCTGAACCTCCTACCCTCCAAATGAAATATGGTTGCTCTATTGTAAAAAAAATGCTTTTAGTTGCAGTGTTATTAAAAACTTAAAAGGTTTCTATGGCCTAGATTTGGAGTTTGGCGGTAGCCGTGAAAACCAGCGTTAGAGGCTCCTAACGCTGGTTTTAGGCTAACTCCGGTATTTGGAGTCACTCAAAAAAGGGTCTAACGCTCACTTTTCAGCCGCGACTTTTCCATACCGCAGATCCCCTTACGTCATTTGCGTATCCTATCTTTTCAATGGGATCTTTCTAACTCCGGTATTTAGAGTCGTGTCTGAAGTGAGCGTTAGAAATCTAACGACAAAACTCCAGCCGCAGAAAAAAGTCAGTAGTTAAGAGCTTTATGAACCGGCGTTAGCCCAAAAAGCTCTTAACTACTGTACTCTAAAGTACACTAACACCCATAAACTACCTATGTACCCCTAAACCGAGGTCCCCCCACATCCCCGCCGCTCGATTAAATTTTTTTAACCCCTAATCTGCCGACCGCCACCTACGTTATACTTATGTACCCCTAATCTGCTGCCCCTAACACCGCCGACCCCTGTATTATATTTATTAAACCCTAATCTGCCCCCCACAACGTCGCCGCCAGCTACCTACAATAATTAACCCCTAATCTGCCGACCGCAAAGCGCCGCCACCTACATTATAGTTATGTACCCCTAATCTGCCGCCCCTAACACCGCCGACCCCTATATTATATTTATTAACCCCTAATCTGCCGCCCACAACGTTGCCCCCACCTGCCTACACTTATTAACCCCTAATCTGCCGAGCGGACCGCACCGCTACTATAATAAAGTTATTAACCCCTAATCCGCCTCACTAACCCTATAATAAATAGTATTAACCCCTAATCTGCCCTCCCTAACATCGCCGACACCTAACTTCAATTATTAACCCCTAATCTGCCGACCGGAGCTCACCGCTATTCTAATAAATCTATTAACCCCTAAAGCTAAGTCTAACCCTAACACTAACACCCCCCTAAATTAAATATAATTTTAATCTAACGAAATTAATTAACTCTTATTAAATAAATTATTCCTATTTAAAGCTAAATACTTACCTGTAAAATAAATCCTAATATAGCTACAATATAAATTATAATTACATTGTAGCTATTTTAGGATTAATATTTATTTTACAGGCAACTTTGTAATTATTTTAACCAGGTACAATAGCTATTAAATAGTTAAGAACTATTTAATAGATACCTAGTTAAAATAATTACAAAATTACCTGTAAAATAAATCCTAACCTAAGTTACAATTAAACCTAACACTATACTATCATTAAATTAATTAAATAAAATACCTACAATTACCTACAATTAAACCCAACACTACACTATCAATACATTAATTAAATACAATATCTACAAATAACTACAATGAAATAAACTAACTAAAGTACAAAAAATAAAAAAGAACTAAGTTACAAAAAATAAAAAAATATTTACAAACATAAGAAAAATATTACAACAATTTTAAACTAATTACACCTACTCTAAGCCCCCTAATAAAATAACAAAGACCCCCAAAATAAAAAATGCCCTACCCTATTCTAAATTACTAAAGTTCAAAGCTCTTTTACCTTACCAGCCCTGAACAGGGCCCTTTGCGGGGCATGCCCCAAGAAGTTCAGCTCTTTTGCCTGTAAAAAAAAAAAACATACAATACCCCCCCCCCAACATTACAACCCACCACCCACATACCCCTAATCTAACCCAAACCCCCCTTAAATAAACCTAACACTAAGCCCCTGAAGATCATCCTACCTTGTCTTCACCTCACCAGGTATCACCGATCCGTCCTGGCTCCAAAATCTTCATCCAACCCAAGCGGGGGCTGGCGATCCATCATCCGGTGGCTGAAGAGGTCCAGAAGAGGCTCCAAAGTCTTCATCCTATCCGGGAAGAAGAGGCGATCCGGACCGGCAACCATCTTGATCCAAGCGGCATCTTCTATCTTCATCCGATGACGACCGGCTCCATCCTGAATACCTCCACGCGGACCCATCTTCTTCCGGCGACGTCCAACTGAAGAATGACGGTTCCTTTAAGGGACGTCATCCAAGATGGTGTCCCTCGAATTCCGATTGGCTGATAGGATTCTATCAGCCAATCGGAATTAAGGTAGGAATATTCTGATTGGCTGATGGAATCAGCCAATTAGAATCAAGTTCAATCCGATTGGCCAATCAGATTGAGCTCGCATTCTATTGGCTGATCGGAACATCAACAACAACTGGATACACTACAAGAGAAATAAATTTATCAGGTAAGCATAAATTATGTTTTTGTAATTATTTTAACTAGGTATCTATTAAATAGTTCTTAACTATTTAATAGCTATTGTACCTGGTTAAAATAATTACAAAGTTGCCTGTAAAATAAATATTAATCCTAAAATAGCTACAATGTAATTATAATTTATATTGTAGCTATATTAGGATTTATTTTACAGGTAAGTATTTAGCTTTAAATAGGAATAAAAGAGTTAATTAATTTCGTTAGATTAAAATTATATTTAATTTAGGGGGGTGATAGTGTTAGGGTTAGACTTAGCTTTAGGGGTTAATACATTTATTAGAATAGCGGTGAGCTCCGGTCGGCAGATTAGGGGTTAATAATTGAAGTTAGGTGTCGGCGATGTTAGGGAGGGCAGATTAGGGGTTAATACTATTTATTATAGGGTTAGTGAGGCGGATTAGGGGTTAATAACTTTATTATAGTAGCGGTGCGGTCCGCTCGGCAGATTAGGGGTTAATAAGTGTAGGCAGGTGGGGGCAACGTTGTGGGCGGCAGATTAGGGGTTAATAAATATAATATAGGGGTCGGCGGTGTTAGGAGCAGCAGATTAGGAGTACATAAGGATAATGTAAGTAGCGGCGGTTTACAGAGCGGCAGATTAGGGGTTAAAAATAATATGCAGGGGTCAGCGATAGCGGGTGGCGGCAGAATAGGGGTTAATAAGTGTAAGGTTAGGGGTATTTAGACTCGGGGTACATGTTAGGGTGTTAGGTGCAGACGTAGGAAGTGTTTCCCCATAGCAAACAATGGGGCTGCGTTAGGAGCTGAACGCGGCTTTTTTGCAGGTGTTAGGTTTTTTCAGCTCAAACAGCCCCATTGTTTCCTATGGGGGAATCGTGCACGAGCACGTTTTTGAGGCTGGCCGCTTGCGTAAGCAACTCTGGTATCGAGAGTTGAAGTTGCGTTAAATATGCTCTACGCTCCTTTTTTGGAGCCTAACGCTGACATTATATGGACTCTCAATACCAGAGTTATTTTTATGGTGCGGCCAGAAAAAATCCGGCGTTAGCTACGCGGGTCCTTACCGACAAAACTCTAAATCTAGCCGTATGTTACTTATCTCTCTTCTCTAAGCTATACATATTAAAGGGACATTACACTGTAAAATTGTTTTATATGAATGTATTTTCAATGACTGGTTATACCAGCTGCAGAGCATAAAATTTATGAGAAATAGCATTTTCAGGTTTATTTGTATATATATGAAATAGCTGGTTTTGCGCTTTTAAACCACAGCCTTTTACAATGGGTTGAACTTCAGGTAATATCAGATCTCATTATGTTATCACTTTTATGTACAGACTTTCTTCGTTATCGTATATATTTGTCTAGAAAACCAAAGCTCAATACTTAGAGAGAACAATGGGAAATTATCATTTTATTATTTAAAGGGCCAGTAAACATAGAAAATAAGGCTGATATAATTCTGCACATAGTGCAGAATTATATAACATTATATTAGTGCTAGCTTTATGTAATCTAATATTCCCTGTGAACTTTTATTAAAAAAGTGTTTTCCAGACCCGCTCTCTGTCCTCTACTGAGCGATTCTGTTTTTTACACTGTGCTCATCTAGCCAGCTGTCTAGTCACAGCCCGGCCTGACCGCGCCATTACACTCAGTGCAGCTCGCTCCTGCTCTGTCTGACAGCGGGAGCGAGCTGCACTGAGTGTAATGGCGCTGGCGCAGTGTAAAAAACAGACCCGCACAGACAGAGAGCAGGTCTGGAAAACACTATTTTTGAATAAAAGTTCACAGGGATGACCGCCTGGACTGGAGATTCCTGCAGGCGGTCTTATGCAAGATGGGATTCGGAAAAACTATTTTAAAGAGAATTTTCAGCTTATACCAAAGTCCATCAGCTAAAGTAAAAGCTAATAATATACTATCGGATGCGTTTTCTATACAAAATGGCACCCGGCAGGGATGTCCCCTGTCTCCCCTGCTATTTGTGTTGAGCATGGAAATACTGGCCCACAAAATCAGACAAAATAAACAGATTTCGGGTATTAAGATAGGGCAAGATAATTATAAGTTATCACTTTACGCGGACGACGTGTTACTTACTCTGACCAACCCTACAGAATCAATATCGGAAGTGTTGAGGGAGTTTAGAGAGTTTGGATCTTTCTCTAATTTTTTAATAAATGATCAAAAGTCGGAGATTTTAAACATCACTATGCCAGCTGTGGAATATTTAGAAATATTAAAGAAGTGTCCATTTAGCCCCCCCAAAAAAGCCATTAAATATCTGGGGATATACCTATCCCCTAAGCCCTCTATCCTGTTTGAATGGAATTATCAGACCCTTTACAGAGAATTGGAGGGGGAGCTAAGTGGATGGGGTGATAAATCAATTTCATGGTGGGGACGCATTCAGGCGGTAAAAATGACTGTATTGACCAGAATTCTCTATATATTCCAAACGGTGCCAATCGCATTGACTAACTCATTTCGCAATGCGCTACAAACATTGATAAATAAATACATTTGGGGTAAAATTAAACCTAGAATCATTAAAAAGACAATGTATCGGTCTACCCGAGAAGGTGGATTAGGACTTCCCAATTTAGAGCTGTATTATAAGGCCAAATGTTTACAAAAAATACTAGATTGGCACCGCAATGCAGAAAGTAAGGCCTGGATAGCGCTAGATTCCCATATATTGAAATCCCCGTCCCCTGGTGCATTATGTTGGATAGATAAAAAGAGCCGCCCGCCATGGGTCAAAACATACCCTCTTTACAAGCACGTGTTCGAGATCTGGGATAATATTTTAGTCAATAATGAGAAGATATCTTCTCTGAGATCCCCTATGTCCCCAGTATCGGCCAACGCAGAACTCCATGGGGGGTTAGAGCAAAAACTGAACACACAGCATAATTGGGAGATGGGATACACGATACCCATAGACAAATTTTTGAACGGCGGTAAGCTCAAGCCGAGAAATGAATTAAATAATATACTGGGGGGAGCATTTTCGAAATGGTTGAAATATTACCAAATCGCCGGATACAGAAGCGATAACCAGACAACCCTCCCTGTTTGAACAACTGTGCCTTAGTGTCCAGCCATTATGTCACACTTTATCATGGGCAAAAAAAGCATTATCATTTAGAGAGCCAAAAGAAATTCCTAACTATGTAGATAGATGGCATAGGGAACTAGGGTTAGAGTTAACAGAAAAAGATTGGAAACGCATTATACATAACACCAGAACATCTTCAGTATCTGCTAAAGCATTAGAATTAAATTTTAAGATCTTAGCGAGATGGTATCTCACACCGGTAAGGATTAAGACGATATACCCAACTGCCTCTGACATGTGTTGGAGAGGCTGCGGCAGTAGAGGCACTATGATCCACATATGGTGGTCTTGCAATAATCTACAACCTTTCTGGCTAAAAATAGGGGAATACATTAAATCCATTAGCAACCAAAACCACAAGTACCACCTCCAACCCACTACAGCACTATTAAATCTACTCCCACAATGCAAGTGTAAAATACGTAAGAAATTAGTACAACTAGCTCTAAACACTGCAAAATCCTTGATAGCTATTAATTGGAAATCCCAAATAATCCCTACATACCAAGCATGGGAGTCACTAATGGAACAAACAATTCACCTAGAGGAATATGGATACTTTGTAAGGAAAGATATGGAAATGTTCCATAATATAAAATTTTATTGGGAAACACGAATGCATATACATTGACTACTCTATAGCAATATACAGTGTAATATTGTTAAATAGGAGAGAGATCCCCACGTAAATTGTGTAGAAGATGAATTAGATCAAACTGTTTCTATGAAGATGGGCAAAGGGACCTCAGTTTTGAGTAAACAAAATGACCAACTAATGTTCAGTTTTCTTACTAAGTTGTATAAATTGTTTTATAATTCACTAAATGCAAATTAAAATGCTGGATGTTATGCTTTCGCATTGTACAGGGAGTGCAGAATTATTAGGCAAGTTGTATTTTTGAGGATTAATTTTATTATTGAACAACAACCATGTTCTCAATGAACCCAAAAAAAACTCATTAATATCAAAGCTGAATATTTTTGGAAGTAGTTTTTAGTTTGTTTTTAGTTTTAGCTATTTTAGGGGGATATCTGTGTGTGCAGGTGACTATTACTGTGCATAATTATTAGGCGACTTAACAAAAAACAAATATATACCCATTTCAATTATTTATTTTTACCAGTGAAACCAATATAACATCTCAACATTCACAAATATACATTTCTGACATTCAAAAACAAAACAAAAACAAATCAGTGACCAATATAGCCACCTTTCTTTGCAAGGACAGTCAAAAGCCTGCCATCCATGGATTCTGTCAGTGTTTTGATCTGTTCACCATCAACATTGCGTGCAGCAGCAACCACAGCCTCCCAGACACTGTTCAGAGAGGTGTACTGTTTTCCCTCCTTGTAAATCTCACATTTGATGATGGACCACAGGTTCTCAATGGGGTTCAGATCAGGTGAACAAGGAGGCCATGTCATTAGATTTTCTTCTTTTATACCCTTTCTTGCCAGCCACGCTGTGGAGTACTTGGACGCGTGTGATGGAGCATTGTCCTGCATGAAAATCATGTTTTTCTTGAAGGATGCAGACTTCTTCCTGTACCACTGCTTGAAGAAGGTGTCTTCCAGAAACTGGCAGTAGGACTGGGAGTTGAGCTTGACTCCATCCTCAACCCGAAAAGGCCCCACAAGCTCATCTTTGATGATACCAGCCCAAACCAGTACTCCACCTCCACCTTGCTGGCGTCTGAGTCGGACTGGAGCTCTCTGCCCTTTACCAATCCAGCCACGGGCCCATCCATCTGGCCCATCAAGACTCACTCTCATTTCATCAGTCCATAAAACCTTAGAAAAATCAGTCTTGAGATATTTCTTGGCCCAGTCTTGACGTTTCAGCTTGTGTGTCTTGTTCAGTGGTGGTCGTCTTTCAGCCTTTCTTACCTTGGCCATGTCTCTGAGTATTGCACACCTTGTGCTTTTGGGCACTCCAGTGATGTTGCAGCTCTGAAATATGGCCAAACTGGTGGCAAGTGGCATCTTGGCAGCTGCACGCTTGACTTTTCTCAGTTCATGGGCAGTTATTTTGCGCCTTGGTTTTTCCACACGCTTCTTGCAACCCTGTTGACTATTTTGAATGAAACGCTTGATTGTTCGATGATCACGCTTCAGAAGCTTTGCAATTTTAAGAGTGCTGCATCCCTCTGCAAGATATCTCACTATTTTTGACTTTTCTGAGCCTGTCAAGTCCTTCTTTTGACCCATTTTGCCAAAGGAAAGGAAGTTGCCTAATAATTATGCACACCTGATATAGGGTGTTGATGTCATTAGACCACACCCCTTCTCATTACAGAGATGCACATCACCTAATATGCTTAATTGGTAGTAGGCTTTCGAGCCTATACAGCTTGGAGTAAGACAACATGCATAAAGAGGATGATGTGGTCAAAATACTCATTTGCCTAATAATTCTGCACTCCCTGTATAAAACTGACATAGCTTTTATTGATATGTATCCTTTGTGATCTGAAACACGTTATTATGTATTGTTTTTCTTTTCATCCAATAAAAAATATTATTTAAAAAAAAAAAAGTTCACAGGGAATATTAGATTACATAAGGCTAGCACTAATATAATATTATATAATTCTGCACTATGTGCAGAATTATATAAACATTATTTTCTATGTTTACTGGCCCTTTAACTATCGTGCCCCCCCCCACCCCACAGAGAGTGTAATTGCTGGTTGGGTTACTTAGGCTAAACAATAGAATATACTCCAGTATAGAAACTTTCAGTATAGGTTGGGATACCACAGGCTAAGACAGCTATTTCATATGCCAAAATAGGGGTAAAGAAGCTACTTGTAAACAATTTAAAACACTCCAGAAGGTCAAATGAATCATTGATAACAATTTAAAGGGGAGAAACTTTTGGGGTGAACTGTCTCTTTAAGTTAATGAAACCTTTCCTCATCAGCTGTAATTTTTAGCATTATAGTTACTGTATATCCTCCTGGCGATATGCCTCAATAACTGTACACAATATTTAAAGTGAACAGTTGTAATGAAGATATGTTTAACAGTACGGTTAGCTGTTTGAACTGTTCTCCAATCAGCGCTCTAGCCACATGGCACTCACACTTTTTTTTTTGTAACTAGAGCGCTAATTGGAGAACAGTTCAAACCGTTGGCTCACATAAAAAAAAAATTGAAGTGAGAGGCCAGAGCATTTGAATTTCAGCACTGTACTAAATTTTAAGCTAAATCACATCTTCAATACAACTGATGAATTAAAGTCCATCTAAAATACTGCTAATATTACAGATCTGTTTATACAAAGGGGAAACCACTTTAAGACCTAATAAGGATCTACAAGTAAGTATATGAACCTCACCTTTTTCTACTGCTAATAGTATTTTTTTCTATACAACCAAGCACCCTAAATATTTTACCTGCAATGTTTACAAAATCTCAAGTCTTTTTAATTAAAGGAATAGTCTAGTCAAAATTAAACTTTCATGATTCAGATAGAGCATGCAATTTTAAGCCACTTTCTTATTTACGCCTATTATTAATTTTTCTTCATTCTGTCGGTATCTTTATTTAAAAAATGTAAGCATATGAGCCGGCCCATTTTTGGTTTAGCACCTGGGTAGCATTTCTGATTGGTGTTTAAATGTAGCCACCAATCAGCAAGCGCTACCTAGGTACTGAACCAAAAATGGACCGGCTAGTAAGCTTACATTCAAATAAAAATACAAAAAGAGAACAAAGAAAAATTGATAATAGGAGTAAATTAGAAAGTTGCATGGTCTATCTGAATCATGAAAGTTTAATTTTGACTAGACTATTCCTTTAATAACAAGTCTCATTTATCTTTTTTTACGGTCAGATTATATATATATATATATATATATATATATATATATATATATATATATATATATATATTAGTAAAGTAAGGGGATGCACTCACCAGGATTTCCAAAGTTACCTTTAATGTAACGTTTCAGGGTGTTACCCCCTTCGTCAGACAATACAAAATAACCCTGGCGAGTGCATCCCCATTCTTTACTACTATCAATACCATGGAAGCACCCTGGGTGGATGAAATGTTAACCATGAGTGCTGGCCTGCCTGATATACTGTATATATATATATATATATATATACACACACACACATACATACATACATACACAAACATAACAATACAACATACATATTCAACCAAAGCTTCATCACTATTGTGCTACAGAAAATTTCATACAAAACCAGAGTATTTTATTGCCAGAAGCAAAATAATATGAAGCAATAAACTGCAGCGATTAAAGAAATGTATTCAAACTAATAAAATACTAATGCTAGACATGAAATAAGCATTTTACTATGACCCTCTACGTGATTACTTACAAGGCTGCAGGAACCATAAACCCAGTCTGATGCTGTGCTGTCAGCATGCCCTGCCCACCCACTCTCACCTCTGCGGGCACTGGCAGGTCCTCAGCAGCAGCTTTAATCTCCAATACAGACTCGGTCTGGCGGTCAGTGAGCGGCGCTAATGGATCTGGCCGCCGATCCCACATTGCCAGGCGCTCCCGGATCTCCTGCTCCTCAGCTGCCGACATCATCAATATTAACACCATGAACTGGGGCAGCCACAACAACCAGTGTCCAGATCCGCTTCCGGGATCCTGAAATCAGGCTACTGGACTGAGTTGAAGCACCACTGCTGCAACCCGGAACAGCTTACAGAGGCCAGCTAGCGGCTGACAGCTCATTGAAACCACGCCCACCCACAACGTATTTGCATAATTTAGCGATTAGTCAGCCAATTGCAGTAAGTCAGCCAGGAAGGTAATGTGACGTTGGGTTCCACGCAGACAAAAATGTGTGGCCTAGTTCAATACAAAACATTCATTGGGTAAGGCAGGCTAAGTGTGGCTATAGGTAGCTATGACAGCTCTGACTCAGGCGCAGAGAAGCTGGTTGGTTGAACGACAGAGCGAACGTGCTTAGTGCATTGATTATACTTGGCAAGATGTGCAAAGCATTTCTTCTATATATATTTGTGTTACGTGAATATTATTACGTTGATTATACAATGCAATTTATAATTTTATTACAATAATATTTTTAACATTATTTACTAACTAAGCACAGCAACACAGTGAACTTCGTTCTGATGAGAACACTTGTCCCAGGCATGAATCGGTTAATTCTGCATATATATTTATTTTTTCAGTCTATTCATTTTTTTTAATGTTTTTTAAAAGGGATATGAAACCCCCAAAAAATGATTTCATGATTCAGATAGAGCAGGCGCTTTTACACAACTTTCTAATTTACTTTTATGATTATTTTTTGTTTTCTTGGTATCTTTTGTTAAAAAGCAGGGACATATCCTTAGAAATGCAAAACAAACAAAGAGGCGCAGCGAGTGCAGCACTAACTCTTTACTTGTATCTAAATGATTAAAAGTTCATAAACAATTCACAAAGGGTTAAAAATATATATATGAGGGCAAGCAAAAAACACGTCTGACGCAGTACTCCTAGCCGTCTGTTTAAACAAACTTGGTTTCTAACATTTTTAGATTGAAAATATGCTAAATAAGTTTAGTTTCTCCTGTTAACCCCTTTGTGACCAGATCCTTTTTAAATTTTCTGCCCGTTTTGGGACACATACCGTTTTTCTCGCCATTAAATGGTCTTTCTAAAGATACCATTATTTTCATCATATCTTATAATTTACTATTAAAAAAAATATGATGAAATTTTTTTATTTTTTTTTAAAAAACACACTTTTTCTAACTTTGACCCCCAAAACCTGTTATACATCTACAACCACCAAAAAAACACCCATGCTAAATAGTTTCTTAATGTTGTCCTGAGTTTAGAAATACCCAATGTTTACATGTTCTTTGCTTTTTTTGCAAGTTATATGGCAATAAGTACAAGTAGCATTTTGCTATTTCCAAACCATTTTTTTTCAAAATTTGCTTAAGTTACATTTTAACACTGATATCTGTCGGGAATCTCTGAATAACCCTTTACATGTGTGTGTGTGTATGTATATATATATATATATATATATATATATTTTAGTATATTTCAAGCCACCATTTCACCGCCAAATGCGATCAAATAAAAAAAATCTTAACTTTTTTTACTAACATTTTCACAAACATTTGGTTTCTCACTGTAATTATTTACAAACAGCTTGTGCAATTATGGCACAAATGGTTGTAAATGCTTCTCTAGAATCCCCTTTGTTCAGAAATAGCAGACATTTATGGCTTTGGCATTGCTTTTTGGTAATTAGAAGGCCGCTAAATGCCGCTGCGCACCACACTTGTATTATACTCAGCAGTGAAGGGGTTAATTAGGTAGCTTGAAGGGTTAATTTTAGCTTTAGTGTAGAGATAAGCCTCACACCTGACATATCCCACCCCTGATCCCTTCCTGCCCCCTCTCAAAACAGCTCTCTTCCCTCCCCCACATCACTATTGTCACCGTCATCTTTAATACTTTTAGAAAGTCTGCCAGTATAAAAACATAATTTATGTAAGAACTTACCTGATAAATTCATTTCTTTCATATTAGCAAGAGTCCATGAGCTAGTGACGTATGGGATATACATTCCTACCAGGAGGGGCAAAGTTTCCCAAATCTTAAAATGCCTATAAATACACCCCTCACCACACCCACAATTCAGTTTAACGAATAGCCAAGAAGTGGGGTGATAAAAAAGTGCGAAAGCATATAAAATAAGGAATTGGAATAATTGTGCTTTATACAAAAAAATCATAACCACCACAAAAAAGGGTGGGCCTCATGGACTCTTGCTAATATGAAAGAAATGAATTTATCAGGTAAGTTCTTACATAAATGATGTTTTCTTTCATGTAATTAGCAAGAGTCCATGAGCTAGTGACGTATGGGATAATGACTACCCAAGATGTGGATCTTTCCACACAAGAGTCACTAGAGAGGGAGGGATAAAATAAAGACAGCCAATTCCTGCTGAAAATAATCCACACCCAAAATAAAGTATAATAAAAAACATAAGCAGAAGATTCATACTGAAACCGCTGCCTGAAATACTTTTCTACCAAAAACTGCTTCAGAAGAAGGAATTACATCAAAATGGTAGAATTTAGTAAAAATATGCAAAGAGGACCAAGTTGCAGCTTTGCAAATGTGATCAACCGAAACTTCATTCTTAAACGCCCAGGAAGTAGAAACTGACCTGGTAGAATGAGCTGTAATCCTCTGAGGCGGAGTTTTACCCGACTCAACATAGGCAAGATGAATTAAAGATTTCAACCAAGATGCCAAAGAAATGGCAGAAGCTATCTGGCCTTTTCTAGAACCGGAAAAGATAACAAATAGACTAGAAGTCTTTCGGAAAGACTTAGTAGCTTCAACATAATATTTCAAAGCTCTAACAACATCCAAAGAATGCAAAGATTTCTCCTTAGAATTCTTAGGATAAGGACATAATGAAGGAACCACAATTTCTCTACTAATGTTGTTGGAATACACAACTTTAGGTAAAAATTCAGAAGAAGTTCGCAACACCGCCTCATCCTGATGAAAAATCAGAAAAGGAGACTCACAAGAAAGAGCAGATAAATCAGAAACTCTTCTGGCAGAAGAGATGGCCAAAAGGAACAAAACTTTTCCAAGAAAGTAATTTAATGACTAATGAATGCATAGGTTCAAAGGGAGGAGCTTGAAGAGCTCCCAGAACCAAATTCAAACTCCAAGGAGGAGAAATTGACTTAATGACAGGTTTTATACGAACCAAAGCTTGTATAAAACAATAAATATCAGGAAGAATAGCAATCTTTCTGTGAAAAGGAACAGAAAGAGCAGAGATTTGTCCTTTCAAGGAACTTGCAGACAAACCCTTATCTAAACCATCCTGAAGAAACTGTAAAATTCTCGGTATTCTAAAAGAATGCCAAGAAAAAAGATGAGAAAGACACCAAAAAATATAAGTCTTCCAGACTCTAAAATATATCTCTCTAGATACAGAATTACGAGCCTGTAACATAGTATTAATCACAGAGTCAGAGAAACCTCTTTGACCAGGAATCAAGCGTTCAATCTCCATACCTTAAAATTTAAGGATTTGAGATCCTGATGGAAAAAAGGACCTTGCGACGGAAGGTCTGGTCTTAACGGAAGAGTCCACGGCTGGCAAGAGGCCATCCGGACAAGATCCGCATACCAAACCTGTAAGGCCATGCCGGAGCTACCAGCAGAACAACGAGCATTCCTTCAGAATCTTGGAGATTACTCTTGGAAGAAGAACTAGAGGCGGAAAGATATAGACAGGATGAGACTTCCAAGGAAGTGATAATACATCCACTGCCTCCGCCTAAGGATCCCGGGATCTGGACAGATATCTGGGAAGTTTCTTGTTTAGATGAGACGCCATCAGATCTATTTCTGGAAGTTCCCACATTTGAACAACCTGAAGAAATACCTCTGGGTGAAGAACCATTCGCCCGGATGCAACGTTTGGCGACCGAAATAATCCGCTTCCCAATTGTCTACACCTGGGATATGAACCGCAGAGATTAGACAGGAGCTGGAATCCGCCCAAACCAAAAAAATTGAAATACTTCTTTCATAGCCAGAGGACTGTGAGTCGCTCCTTGATGATGTATGCCACAGTTGTGACATTGTCTGTCTGAAAACAAATGAACGATTCTCTCTACAGAAGAGGCCAAAACTGAAGAGCTCTGAAAACTGCACGGAGTTCCAAAATATTTATCGGTAATCTCACCTCCTGAGATTCCCAAACTCCTTGTGCCGACAGAGATCCCCACACAGCTCCCCAACCTGTGAGACTTGTATCTGTTGAAATTATAGTCCAGGTCGGAAGCACAAAAGAAGCCCCCTGAATTAAACGATGGTGATCTGTCCACCACGTTAGAGAGTGTTGAACAATCGGTTTTAAAGATATAAATTGAAATATCTTTGTGTAATCCTTGCACCATTGATTCAGCATACAGAGCTGAAGAGGTCGCATGTGAAAAACAAGCAAAGGGGATTGCGTCCAATGCAGCAGTCATAAGACCTAGAATTTCCATGCATATGGTTACCGAAGGAAATGATTGTGACTGAAGGTTTCGACAAGCTGAAAACAATTTAGACGTCTCTTGTCTGTTAAAGACAGAGTCATGGACACTGAATCTATCTGGAAACCCAGAAAGGTTACCCTTGACTGAGGAATCAATGAACTTTTGGTAAATTGATCCTCCAACCATGATCTTGAAGAAACAACACAAGTCGAATCGCATGAGATTCTTTGAATGAGAAGACTGAGCAAATACCAAGATAATCGTCCAAATAAGGAAAAAACCCTGTTCTCTGAATACAGAAAGAAGGGCACCGAGAATCTTTGAAAAAAATTCTTGGAACTGAGGCTAGGCCAAACAGTAGAGCCACAAACTGGTAATGCTTGTCTAAAAAGAGAATCTCAAACACTAAAAGTGATCTGAATGAATCGGAATATGCAGATACACATCCTGCAAAACTATTGTAGACATAAAATGCCCTTGCTAAACAAAAGGCAGAATAGTCCTACAGAAACCATCTTTAATGTTGGTATACATAACGATTCAATAGATCCGGAACTGGTCTGAAGGAATTGACCTTCTTTGGTACAATGAAGAGATAAAATAAAACCCTAGCCCCTGTTCCAAAACTGGAACTGGCATAATTACTCCAGCCAACTCTAGATCTGAAACACATTTCAGAAATGCTGAGCCTTGCTGTGTTAACTGGGACACGGGAAGAAAAAAATCTCTTAGCAGGAGGCCTTAACTGAAGCCAATTCTGTACCTTTCTGAAACAATGTTCTGAAACCAGAGATTGAGAACGGAATTGATCCAAACTCTTTTGAATAAAACGTAATCTGCCCCATACCAGCTGAACTGGAAAAAAGGGCCGCACCTTCATGGGTACTTAGGAGCTGACTATAGGTTTCTATAAGGCTTGGATATATTCCAAACTGGAAATAGTTTCCAAACTGAATCCGCTCCTGAGGATGAAGGATCAGGCTTTTGTTCCTTATTATGAGAAAAAGAACGAAAAAATGAATATTACCCTGGAAAGAAAGGGAAAAACAAAGTTAACTTAGAAGACATATCAGCATTCCAAGTTAAATCCATAAAGCTTTTCTAGCTAAAATAGCTAGAGACATATAACTGACATCAACTCAAATGATATCAAAAGATGGTATCACCAATAAAATTATTAGCATGTTATAGAATAAAAATAATGCTATAAAATTATGATCTGTTATTTGTTGCGCTAAAACTTCTAACCAAAAAGATGAAGCTGCAGCAACATCTGGTAAAAATATAGCAGGTCTAAGAAGATTACCTAAACATAAGTAAACTTTTCTTAGAAAGGATTCAATTTTCTTATCTAAAGGATCCTTAAATTTAGTACTATCTGCCGTAAGAATAGAAGTACATTTTAGCAGGAATAGAGACAGCCCCAAACCTTAGGGATTTTGTCCCAAAAAACTCTAATCTGTCAGATGGCACAGAATATAATTGCTTAAACGTTTAGAAGGAGCAAAAGAATTACCCAAATTATTCCATTCCCTGGAAATTACTTCAGAAAAAGCATCAGGGAGATTAAACACTTCTGGAATAAATACAGGGGATTTTAAAAAAACCCTATTTAAACGTTTAGATTTAGTATCAAGAGGACCAGAATCCTCTATATCTAAAGCAATTAATACGTCTTTAAATAAAGAACGAATAAATTCCATCTTGAACAAATAAAAAGATATAACAGCATCAACCTCTGAGACAGAAACTTCTGAACCAGAAGAACCATTATCAGTATCAGAACGATGATGTTCATTTAAAAATTCATCTGAAAAAAAGAGAAGTTTTAAAAGACTTTTATGTAAACTAGAAGGAGAAATAACAGACATAGCCTTCTAAATGGATTTAAAAAATAAAATCTCTTATGTTTATCAGGAACACTCTGAAAATTAAATGTTGACGGAACAGCAACAGGTAATATAACAGTACTAAAGGAAATTTTATCTGCATTAATAAGTTTGTCATGACATGCAATACAAACAACAGCTGGAGAAACAGGTACCAAAAATTTATAGCAGATACACTTAGCTTGGTAGCTCCAGCCCCGGGTAGTGATTTTCCTCAAGTAACTTCTGACTCAGTTGCAACGTAGAACATCTTGCAATATGTAATAGAAAAAACAACATATAAAGCAAATTGATCAAAATCCTTAAATGACAGTTTCAGGAATGGGAAAAAAATGCCAGTGAACAAGCTTCTAGCAACCAGAAGCAATAAATAATGATACTTAAATAATGTGGAGACAAAAGCGACGCCCATATTTTTTTTAGCGCCAAACAAGACGCCCACATTATTTGGCGCCGAAATGCCTTTTGGCGCCAAAAAATGACGCCACATCCGGAACGCCAACATTTTTGGCGCAAAATAACGTCAAAAAAATGACGCAACTTCCGGCGACACGTATGACGCCGGAAACAGAAAAGAATTTTTGCGCCAAAAAAATCCGCGCCAAGAATGACGCAATAAAATGAAGCATTTTCTGCCCCCGCGAGCCTAACAGCCCACAGGGAAAAAAGAGTCAAATTTTTGAAGGTAAGAAAAAATGATTAATTCAAATGCATTATCCCAAATATGAAACTGACTGTCTGAAAAATAAGGAAAGTTGAACATTCTGAGTCAAGGCAAATAAATGTTTGAATACATATATTTAGAACTTATAAAAAAGTGCCCAACCATAGCTTTAGAGTGTCACAGAAAATAAGATTTACTTACCCCAGGACACTCATCTACATGTTTGTAGAAAGCCAAACCAGTACTGAAACGAGAATCAGCAGAGGTAATGGTATATATAAGAGTATATCGTCGATCTGAAAAGGGAGGTAAGAGATGAATCTCTACGACCGATAACAGAGAACCTATGAAATAGACCCCGTAGAAGGAGATCACTGCATTCAAATAGGCAATACTCTCCTCACATCCCTCTGACATTCACTGCACGCTGAGAGGAAAACCGGGCTCCAACTTGCTGCGGAGCGCATATCAACGTAGAATCTAGCACAAACTTACTTCACCACCTCCATCGGAGGCAAAGTTTGTAAAACTGAATTGTGGGTGTGGTGAGGGGTGTATTTATAGGCATTTTAAGATTTGGGAAACTTTGCCCCTCCTGGTAGGAATGTATATCCCATACGTCACTAGCTCATGGACTCTTGCTAATTACATGAAAGAAAATAAAGGTTTTTTTTTTTAAATTTATATATTTTCTGCATTGTAGAATCCCCCATAACACCCAACCTCCCTGAGCACCCCCAAACTGCTCTCTAACCCTCCCCCCTCTAACTATTTGCCACCATTTTGGGTACTGGCAGGTGTCTGCCAGTACCCACTTTGCATTAACTTTGGCTTTTTTTTTTTTTATAAATCCCTTTTTTTTCTGTAGTGTAGCTGCCCCCCTCAATACCCCCTTTGCTTTTAAGCATCCGATGCAGAGAGAGCCATCTGGGATCTGGGAGGGGGGCTCCCAGATCCCAGATGGCTCTCTCTGCATCGGATGCTTAAAAAATGGTATTGCAGGATGCCTAAATATCAAGGCATTACTGCAATACCCTAAAAGCGTCTGGAAGCGATCATGATCGCTTCCAGCGCTTTAAAACCCTGAGGACGTACAGGGTACATCCTTGGTCATTAAGTGACAGTTTTTGTAGGACGTACCCTGTTAAAGGGACAGTAAATTCAAAATTAAACTTTCATGATTTGGATAGAGCATGTAATTTTAAACAACTTTCCAATTTACTTCTGTTATCAAATTTGTTTTGTTCTCTTGGTATCTTTTATTGAAGAGTTAAACAAGGTAGGCTCATAAAAACTCAGGAGTGTGCACCTGTGGTATACCTTTAACTCTAACCCTCCTATCTGGTCTCCACCCTATTTAAGGACTACCTGTAACACTCATTTACTGCCTGATTATTGAAGTCATAGCTACTCTGTTGTAGCTTTCCTTATTATAGGTCTCCTATTGCTTGTATCCTGTGCAAAGTGGTTTACTATGTTTACTTTTGCTTCATCTTGAATCTCTTACGATCTTATCGTTACTTTGTCATTACCGAGTCTGGATCATTCAACGGCCGGATCTACTTTTTCACCGCTACCCGGAAGTAAGCCGCATTCACACACGCTGCCTGTCCCAGACACGGATCCTCCAATGCGGTAACAGAATAACCACGGTCCTCAAGGTGGTAACGTACACGAACAAAGCTAAAGCCTTTAAACTTCATACCTGTTTGTTTTTTGTCACCATTCTGAATTATTGGGCATATCCTATTACCTGCAACAATCAATATAAACAAACATTGTGTGTCTGTGGAATGTTTGAACTTGTAAATATTTTAGGCTGTGTGTGATTGCGTGAAGTAAAAAGGATTAATTGTTTCTACCATTTCTGATTCTGAGCGTGTCAGTATTACTTTATCATCTGTGGCCTCCGTTTACATATATATATATATCGAACATAAGATATATATTATATTAATAAATCCTTATGTTTATTAACACCTAAGTCAGTAGTTAATATATAAATTCATCATATATTAAATGTCTCATATTGTTTAATCAGGCTACATAGAAGTTGTTTTCTGATTACTACAAAAAAGAGCAACAAGCTCTAATTTTAGGGCTAACCTTTATAACAAATGTGCAAATGCTTGTTTACTGAAATACAAAGCTCAGAATACCACATAATAATCAGGCCCAAAACCGTATTTTGAAATAATTATCATTATGGATCCTAATGAAATAAAAAAGGAGTTTAATAATGTCTATCTTAAACTTGATTATTTAGCAAGAGCTGTGACTGAAGTACAGACTGAAAATGCTGCACTTAAAACTATAGTTAAAGATTTTGTTACACAAAAGCCTCATGATCCACCTGAGCCTCATATTAATTATCCACAACCTTTTTCAGGGAAACGTTCTGAGTTCAGGGAATTTAAGAACGCCTGTAATTTATTATTTTCTCTTAGACCTAAGACTTATCATACTGAGCGGATTAAAGTATGTACCACAATATCTTTCCTACAAGGTGAACCCAGGACTTGGGCTAATAGGTTTTTTGAAAACAATAACCCTATCCTGGATTCATTACAAGATTTTTTTTCTGCTTTAACAAGTCTATATCAAGACTCAAATTCTCAAATAAATGCTGAAACGAGATTGAGGTCTTTAAAACAGGGTAAGAGAAATGTGGAAGATTATACCACTGAGTTTCAGATGTGGGCAGAGGACTCTCAGTGGAATGAAATCAGTTTGAAGAATCAATATCGTTTAGGTTTATCTGAAACACTCAAAGATGAACTTTCCCGTCTTGAGATCCCAGATACCCTTGAGGGTCTTATTAAATTAAGTACATCTTTAGATCGTCGTTTGAGAGAAAGGAGGGCAGAGAGGGCCTCTTATGATACCCCATCCAGAAAACCTTACCAAGTCACAACAAGTCATGACAGAGCTCATGGCAGTGCTACCCCTATGGAGATTGGTGTTCTTAGAGGACCTCTGCCACCAGAGGAAAAAATTAGAAGGAGGTTGGAAAATCTCTGTTTATACTGTGCTCAAAAAGAACATGTAGTATCTACTTGTCCTTTGTTGAAAAAACAAAAGAATGGTAAGACAATAACCAGTGACTTTATTTACAGCATAGCTAATGATACACATATGACTTTGTCCATTTCTTTACAGTGGGACCAGAAAAATATCCAAACCAAGGCATTAATTGATTCAGGAGCATCCGGAGAAGGTATCAGCAATTCTAAATTGGCCTACTCCTACTTCCACAAAATCTGTACAACGATTCATTGGTTTTGCGAATTTTTATAGGAAGTTTATAAAAAATTTCTCTTCTATCGTTAAACCATTAACAACACTTACTAGTGAAAAACAAAGATTTAAGTGGACAGAATCCGCTAATATTGCCTTTAATAAATTGAAAGAATATTTTACTACAGCACCCATTCTAGCTATGCCAGATTTTGATTTAGAATTTATCCTTGAAGTAGATGCATCCGACTCAGGTATCGGTGCAGTTTTATCACAACAAGATAAGAACAAGACTGAGATTCATCCTATTGCTTTCTATTCAAAAATGTTAACTAGCGCTGAGAAAAACTATAGCATAGGAGATAAAGAACTTCTAGCTATAAAACGTGCCCTAGATCACTGGAGACATTTATTAGAAGGTTCTAAATTACCTTTTAAGATTTATACCGACCATAAAAATCTTGAATTTCTAAAAACAAGTAAGACCTTGTCTGCAAGACAAGCAAGATGGTCTATATTCTTTGATCGTTTCAATTTTCTTTTAACCTACAGACCGGGACACTTGAATACCAAAGCCGATGCTCTCTCTAGACTACATGAACAAGACACTCAATCAAATTAACCAAATCATTCCAAAAGAAAAAATTATAGGTTTACTAACACCTTTAGAAGAGGAGATATTAAAAGAATTAAAACATGACCCACCACATGGAATAGACTGTCAAAAAGATTCCAATACTGGTCTTTTTTATCATAATTCTAAACTATATATCCCCAAACAAATTAGATCTTCTATTCTCAAACAAACCCATGATGGGACACTAGCGGGTCATCCAGGTATTTCTAAAACTATAGACCTAACCAGGAGAAATTATTGGTGGCCACTCATGGATACCTATATTACAAATTATGTAAAACATTGTGATACCTGTGCCAGAAACAAGTTGGCTCACAAAAGACCATCAGGTCTTTTATCTCCTCTGCCTATTCCCGACAAACCCTGGAGTACCATATCAATGGACTTTATTGTCGAGTTACCTGAATCCCACCATTACAATACTATTTTAGTTGTCATTGACCATTTAACAAGACTGGCTCATTACATTCCCCTAAAAGGTCTCCCTACAGCTTTCACTACAGCTCACGTTTTCCTAGACAACATAGTTCGCTTACATGGACTGCCTAAAGTTATTATAACTGATCGTGGTACACAGTTTACCTCTAATTTTTGGAGATCCTTATGTAAGCTAATCAAGATTGATTCAAGATACTCAACCGCTTTTCACCCTCAGACAAATGGCCTTACAGAACGACTCAACCAAACCCTTGAACAATATCTTCGTTGTTATATATCTCATCTGCAGGATGACTGGTCATCTTATTTACCTTTGGCAGAATTCTGTTATAACAATACTACTTCTTCATCAACTAAACTATCTCCATTCTTCGTTACTTATGGATATCATCCTACTACCATTTCCTTGTCCTCTCAACAAGTGAACTCTCCCTCAGCATTGGATTTCGCAACTACTCTACAAGAAAGACTTAACATCCTGAAAAAACATCTTTCGGAAGCTAAAGATTATCAAAAAAGGTTGTATGATACCCATCACACTGCTAGCCCGGCTTATCAGATTGGAGATTTAGTACTACTCTCGACAAAGAATCTCAAACTTTCAGTTCCTAGCAAAAAATTAGCAAATCAATACTTGGATCCTTTTAAGATTTCTAAAATAATCAACCTCAATGCTGTGAGATTAGAGCTTCCCCAGGATTTTAAGATTCACCCCTCTTTTCATGTCTCTTTGTTAAAGCCATATCTTCCTTCACCTCAGTCCCTCTCCTTGACTCGACCACCTCCAATACTCATTGATGATCGAGAGGAGTATGAAGTTGAAGCTGTGTTGGATTCTAGGATCCATAGGCGGAGGTTGGAGTACCTTGTGAAATGGAAAGGTTATGGTTCGGAGGATAACTCTTGGCAGCTTCATTCTGATCTTCGCACTCCCCGTCTTCTACGAAATTTTCATCGCCGCTATCCTGAGAAACCTAGTTTGGAAACCCCTGGGGTGCTTCCTTGAAGGGGGGGAGATGTGGTATACCTTTAACTCTAACCCTCCTATCTGGTCTCCACCCTATTTAAGGACTACCTGTAACACTCATTTACTGCCTGATTATTGAAGTCATAGCTACTCTGTTGTAGCTTTCCTTATTTCAGGTCTCCTATTGCTTGTATCCTGTGCAAAGTGGTTTACTATGTTTACTTTTGCTTCATCTTGAATCTCTTACGATCTTATCGTTACTTTGTCATTACCGAGTCTGGATCATTCAACGGCCGGATCTACTTTTTCACCGCTACCCGGAAGTAAGCCGCATTCACACACGCTGCCTGTCCCAGACACGGATCCTCCAATGCGGTAACAGAATAACCACGGTCCTCAAGGTGGTAACGTACACGAACAAAGCTAAAGCCTTTAAACTTCATACCTGTTTGTTTTTTGTCACCATTCTGAATTATTGGGCATATCCTATTACCTGCAACAATCAATATAAACAAACATTGTGTGTCTGTGGAATGTTTGAACTTGTAAATATTTTAGGCTGTGTGTGATTGCGTGAAGTAAAAAGGATCAATTGTTTCTACCATTTCTGATTCTGAGCGTGTCAGTATTACTTTATCATCTGTGGCCTCCGTTTACATATATATATATATCGAACATAAGATATATATTATATTAATAAATCCTTATGTTTATTAACACCTAAGTCAGTAGTTAATATATAAATTCATCATATATTAAATGTCTCATATTGTTTAATCAGGCTACATAGAAGTTGTTTTCTGATTACTACAAAAAAGAGCAACAAGCTCTAATTTTAGGGCTAACCTTTATAACAAATGTGCAAATGCTTGTTTACTGAAATACAAAGCTCAGAATACCACAGCACCTGTCTTTAGTACTCGATGGCAGCAGTGTTTTGCAACATTATTTGTAGCGTTGTGGTACAATGTTGCAAAACACTGTTGCCATAGAATATTAAACACGTGCACACTCTTGAGTTCTTATGAGCCTACCTAGTTTTACTCTTCAATAAAAGATACCCAAAGAACAAAGCAAATTTGATAACAGACGTAAATTGGAAAGATGTTTAAAAGTGCATGCTCATTTGTATTCTACTGTGCCTACATATTGCTGTAATTATCTCCAAGCTTCACATATATAATATAGGACTGTTGCGCAAGATACGTTATTGAGTGTATTGTTACCACTTCACTTTTGTTGGATTGTTTGTGTACATATACTTATTAGCCGGCCCATTTCTGGAGCACAATATGGCAGTAGGTTTGCAGAATTGCTATCCACTTGCAAGAGCACTAGATGGTAGCAGTATTTTCTGCTATGTAGTGCTCCAGATGCCTACCTAGGTATTTCTTCAACACAGAATATCATGGGAACAAGGCAAATTTGTTAATAGAAGTAAAGTGGAATTTTTTAAAAATTGTATGCCCTGTCTGAATCTCAAAATATTTTTTGGGGGGGGTTTCCTAGCCCTTTAAGCCTTTGCTGTATGTTTTTTAAAGGGACTGTAAACCTTCAAAATAATGTTATATAATTCTGCACATAGTGCAGAATTATATAACATTAGCTTAGCGCCAGATTTCTAAAGCAGAGGACTAAAGAGATATTTGACTTTGAAAATTAATCTTACTGAACGCCGCTCCTGGCTCTACTGAGGGGGTCTGTTTGTTTTCCTAAGCGCATCTCGACACGCTGTCTAATCACAGCTGGCCCAATTGCGCCATTAAACTCAATGTATCTTGCTCCCGCTACCAGACCAGAGCAGGAGCGAGGTACATTGAGTTTAATAGTGCAATGTGACTAGACAGCGTGCCCGCGATGCGCTTAGGAAAACAAACAGACCCCTTCAATAGAGCCAGGAGCGCGGCGCTCTGTAAAATTCATTTTAAAAGTCAAATATCTCTTTAGTCCTTTGCTTTAGAAATCTGGCGCTAAGCTAATGTTATATAATTCCGCACTATGTGCAGAATTATATAACATTATTATGAAGGTTTACTGTCCCTTTATTTTTATTTTATTTTTTTCTTCCTACGAATGATTTCTACTTTATGTCCTTTCTTACTATTAATCCCTGGGTTGTGCACACTAGTGCAAGTCTCTTTTTTGTAGGTCGCTTGTGCTCCGGTGTCTGATTTTCTACCACCGCTGTCCTGGGCCTCTTCCTGTGGCTATTTGCTTCTTGTTTCTGCATGCACCGGCGGATCCACTATCTTGGAAACTCTGGCATATTTTGGAATTTCCTTACTGCTCTGTCAACACAGAAGTGCAGTTGTTTTTTCTTCAGTATTCGTCTGGACTCTGGAGCCTCTACTAGCATATCCTTAACCCCTGGTGCCTCTTTTGTAGTTTGCGTTTGCTCTGGTGTCCATTCTTCAAACACCGCTGTCCTTCAGCAGTTTGCTTCTTTGCACAGATCCTGGCGGATCTGCCATCTTGGAAACTCCTGCACATTTTGGAATTTCCTAGCTACTTCGTCAATACCGAAGTGCAGTTGTTTTTTTTTCTTCTGGACTCCAGTGTATCTACTAGCATATCCTTCTGGTGCCTTGTTAACCCCTTAAGGACCAGACCATTTTTCAATTTCTTACCCTTAAGGACCAGGGCTATTTTTACATTTCTGCGGTGTTTGTGTTTAGCTGTAATTTTCCTCTTACTCATTTATTGTATCCACACATATTATATAACGTTTTTCTCGCCATTAAATGGACTTTCTAAAGATACAATTATTTTCATCATTTCTTATAATTTACTGTAAGAAAATGATAAAATATGATGAAAAAATGAAAAAAAAAAACACTTTTTTTAACTGTGACCCCCAATATCTGTTACACATCTACAATCTCCAAAAAAAGGCCATGCTAAAGAGTTTCTAAAATTTGTACTGAGTTTAGAAATACCCAATGTTTACATGTTCTTTGCAAGTTATAGGGCAATAAGTACAAGTAGCACTGCTATTTCCAAACATTTTTTTTTTCAAAATTAGCGATAGTTACATTGTAACACTGATATCTGTCAGGAATTCCTGAAAAACCCTTGACATGTATATATTTTTTTAATAGACAACCCAAAGTATTGATCTAGGCCCATTTTGGTATATTTCATGCCACCATATTACCGCCAAATGCGATCAAATAAAAAAAATCGTTAACTTTTTCACAAACTTTAGGTTTCTCACTGAAATTATTTACAAACAGCTTGTGCTATTACGGCAAAAATGTTTGTAAATGCTTCTCTGGGATCCCCTTTGTTCAGAAATAGCAGACATTTATAGCTTTGGCATTACTTTTTGGTAATTAGAAGGCCGCTAATTGACGCTGCACACCACACTTGTATTATGCCCAGCAGTGAAGGGGTAAATTTAGGTAGCTTGTAGGGTTCATTTTAGCTTTAGTGTAGAGATCAGCCTCCCACCTGACACATCCCACCCCCTGATCCATCCCTGACCCCTCTCAAACAGCTTTCTTCCCTCCCCCACCTCACAATTGTCACCACCATCTTAAGTACTGGCATAAAGTCTGCCAGTACTAAAATAAAAGGCATTTAAAAAAAAACACGAATTTATATTTATTCTGCAGTGTTGGATCCCCCTTAGCCCCTAAACCCCCTCCCCCCCAAACAGCTCTCTAACCCTCCCCCTCTACCTATATGCTGCCATCTTGGGTACTGGCAGCTGTGTGCCAGTACCCAGTTTGCTCAAAATGTGGGCTTTTTTATCATAAATACCTAGTTTTTCTGTAGTGTAGCTGCCCACCCTCAATACCCTACCCCCTCCTCCCAGATCTCTTTCCAAACATTAAATTACCCCTCTCCCTCCTTCCCAGAGACTGTCACTTTTTTTTTTTTATTTAAATATTTATTTAATACACACCAAAGAAAAATTACAATACATCAAGGTCATTATACAACCATTAAAGCAAAACATAGTCGTTCCATTCTTGACCCTTATTAGTATAAGACTATTCCTAAACAAATCCTGGATTCAACTCCATGGTGTGTTTTTTTTCCCCCTTTTTTTTTTCCCTTCCCTCTCTTTTTCCTCCCTTTTACCACCTCACATACCTCGACGTGAAACAGCCGAAACAAGAAGGAGGAGAAAGAAAAAGAAAAAAAAAAAAAAAAAAGGAAAAAGAAACTAAACAAAAAAAAAAAAAAAAGACCCGGTTTAAATACTATTGTCCTGTCTGCTATCAATCCATGAGGAAGGGAATATACCTAATAAAACTAATTCTGCAAAACTAACAGATGAAAGGAACGGGGAGAGAATCTGTTTTTGTATAGGGGAGGAGAAGGACTTAATGAACGGAGACCATGATAGGAGGAAACTTCTAACTCTCCTTTCTGAGGCATCCTGCAATTGATAAGATTCAAAAACGATCTGTTCCTGTATAACTTTTACAACCTCATTGAACCCGGGGGTTCTTCTAGATATCCAATATTTTAATATAAGATGCCTGGCTGCCAGGATTATGGTATTGACAATGTGTATCCAATGGTGGTCCCCCGTGTTTGACACGGACATTAGAAATATCTTGTGGTTTTAAAGAAACAGAAATTTCGAGGTATAAATTAAACCAATAAGTAATTTTCGACCACCATTGATTAATTTTGGGGCAAAACCAGAACATGTGCAAGAGATCAGCGCTAACATGCGCACATTTGGGACAATTACCTGATCTTGTAGGGTAAAATTTGGCGATTTTCTGAGGATGCATATAAAAATTATTAATGAGCTTAACGTGCGATTCTCTCCAGCCCACAGAAACCTTACATTTCTTTAGCATAGAAAAACTCTTCTCAATGATCTCAGATTCTGTCTCCATTCCCCGCTGGGACCAAAAATTACATAATTTATCTACAAATACTTGACTTTGTTTTGACAACATAATGTCGTAAATCAATGAGATTGAAGTATCTCATCTAACAAACTTCTGTATAATAACTCTGACCTCGGACCAAGCCGCTGATGGGGGAAGGATCCAACCGTGAGAAAAAATGTAGTGTCGAATCTGAAAAAACGCAAACAGATTAGACCTCGGAAGATCAAACACCTGAAAAAATTATTCCACATCTAATATATGATGATTACCATCAAAAAGCTGCTTTACCAAATTTAAGCCCTTTTCGGTCCACAGTCTAAAAACTTTCTGGAATATTCCAGGGGTAAATTGCGGATTACCCGTTATAGGTAAAAATTCTGAGTAAGACGGGTCTATGCCTAGCATAGTACAAAATTTGTGCCAGGCAAGTACTACGTTCTTAAACGATATAAGGGAGGACACATTCGAAGGTAACTGTCGCACCTTGCAATGAAGAATAGCTTTTAGAGCAAAGGGATGTATTAAGAAGGTCTCTTCCTCAATAGAGGTAACCATATTCGAATCTGCTATCCAATCAAGAGCAAATTTGACCAAAGTTGCTGTATTATATAACTTAATATCCGGAAGCGACAGTCCTCCGCCGGAGGACTTCTGCATCAGTCTTATCAGAGCAATACGTGGTTTTTTATCTTTCCATAAAAATTTAGAAATAAAGCCATTTAATTTCTTAATATCCTTGTTCGGTATAAATACAGGAAGATTTTGTAGAGGATACAAAAGCCGGGGAAAGATAATAGTTTTTATTAAATTGGCCCTTGCAGTAATAGCTAAAGGAAACGAAGCCCAAAGTTGTAGATCTTGTTTAATCTTTTGTATCACTGGGATATAATTTGCCGAATACCATAACTTGGGGTTCTTATGTAATATTAGACCCAGATATTTGATAGCATCAACCGTTTTAAATGGCAATTCAACCCTTGGGGAAATAGCATTCCCTACAAACATAAGTTCGCTTTTTTCAAGATTAACTTTATAACGTGAGAAAGAGCTGAACTCCTCTAACAATGTCAGTAACGTTGGGAAAGATTGACAGGTGTTCTCCAAAAAGACCAAAATATCATCAGTATATAGCAGTACTTTAAGCCTATGTGGGCCCAGAGGAATACCTGATAAACTCTGCCTTAACCTAATTGCGAGCGGTTCAAGGGCGATATTAAATAAAGATGGTGATAATGGACACCCTTGTCTTGTGCCCTGTTGCAAAATAATGGGAGGAGAACGGGCTCCATTTATCAGTAAATATGAAATAGGTTTTGCATAGATTCTATTGATAAATTGAACAAAATTCCCCTTGAACCCAAACTCATCCAGAGATCTGAATAGATGTTCCCATATAATAGAATCAAATGCTTTGACTGCGTCCAATGTAAGCACGGCCCTATCCGGAGTCTCCCGCCTCTCATCTTCCTGACTGATATTCCATGTGTAGTCTAGAAAAGTGATAAGTTTACGAAAATTCTTTATAGGGTTCCTTAAGGTCATAAACCCTGACTGATCCGGATGTATAAGGTCCTGTAAGCACCGAGATAATCTAGCCGATAAGATAGCTGTTAATATCTTATAGTCGGTGTTCAATACCGAAATTGGTCTGTAGGAGGCGGGGTCCTCCGGATCTTTACCTTTTTTATGGATAAGGGAAATATTAGCTGATGAAAAATAAGATGAGATAGGGTTATCTGTAGTATAATAAGTATTAAATAGGTTTTCTTATACCTCAAGCAGCTCTTCTTTCAGGCACTTATAGAATTCCGCAGGAAACCCATCAGGGCCTGCTGCTTTATTTAACTTCAAATGATCAATTGCCTCACTAATCTCTCTAATTGTAATCGGATCATTCAATATATCCAGTTCATCTGAGAGCATCTTTGGGGTCTTAATCTTAGCCCAAAATGATTCTTGAGTGTGGCGGTTTACATTAACCGCGGCATATAATTTTTGGTAATACTTGAAAAATACCTGGCCAATTTCCTGGCTATCAATGTGCCTTACCTCATTATATTTAATAGCTACTATGAAATTCTTTTTTTTCCTGCTTCTGGTGAGCTTCGCAAGGTATTTTGCCGAGCTCCCATTAAATCCTCTATAATATCTGTTAATTCTTAGTTCTTCCTCCTGTGATCTTTGTTTTAAAAAGATATCCCTTTCCTTCCTGCATTCTAAATATATATCCCAATTATCCTGTGAGGGAACAGTCTGTAGGTTCCTATACGCATTCTTAACCTTATTGGATAATTGCATCTCCCTCCTCTTAATGGTCTTGTCTCGTTTCTTCAGGTAAGCCGGAATCTCCCCCCGCAAAACTGCTTTCAAAGCTTCCCAAAAAATTTCTACCTTGTTTCTATAGCTAGCATTAAGCCTGCTATAATCAAACCATTTTTGTCTAATCCACGAACAAAATCTAGACTCCGTATATAAGTGCCTAGGAAAAGAGAATACTGTATTGTTGGAATTGCTCTTTCCACATGGAGGAAAGGACAAAGAGATTATTGCATGGTCCGAAATCAAAATCTGGTAGATTTCAGTCTCCAACTTCCAAATGGAGAGAGCCTCCGAAACCAAAAAGAGGTCGATTCTCGAGAAAGTTCTGTGGGCTTTAGACTCACACGTATATTCCTGTATATCAGGGTTTTGCATCCTCCAAATGTCAACCAGGTTTAATTTATAACAAAAATTTTTAAAATATTTGGCATCTTTCTTATATAGTGACATATTTTTCTTTGAAAATCGGTCCAGTGTCGGTTGTAAAGTCATATTAAAGTCCCCCCCGAGAACAAGGTTCTCAGCTTTATATGGGTATACCTTACCTTTAATTTTTTCCCAGAATTCGGAAGAGAATTTGTTGGGAGCATAAATGTTACAGAATATGAATTTGGTGTTCTTAATACTAATTTGGATTATAATGTATCTGGCAGCTATGTCTATATCAGCTTTAATGATCTTGTATTCCAGATTTTTATGGATTAAGATTGCTACTCCAGCTTTCTTAATAGACCCCGACGATGTAATTACTTCCCCTACCCATTTAACCTTGAGCTTGGCAGCTTCTTGCGCATTTAAATGAGTTTCCTGTAAAAACACTAAATCAGGTTTTTGCTTTGCCAGGGTTTTAATAATTACTTTACGCTTAGCAGGTGAAGAGATCCCCCCCACATTCCAAGATAAAATCTTAATACCTTCCCCTAACATAACCTTTTACTTTTTTCTTCTTCCCCCCTATTACCTAGCCAGTAAAAACCAGGACCAAAAAAAAACAAAACAAAAAAAAAAAAACCCACAAAACGACAGCCGCCCTTTATATACACTCAGTATTAACCGTAGAAAATAGAGCAAGAGTATTTCAATTTGTTCTTCCTTCATCCTTGCAATTTTACACGGAATATATCTCTTAAACTCAACCAGTTTAACTATGTGGGTTCACAGGCAAGTTAAGTGCTTGGTCAAGACTACCTTTGTACTTCTTAATAAACATTTTGACTTCCTCTATTTGATTGAAAATTTGCCTTACACCTCCAACTTCTACTACAATTTTAGCTGGATATAGTAAACGTGCATTTAGACCTTGATTTATTAATTGTGTACAGTATGGTGCCATCCCTTTCCTCCTAGAGGAGGTTTCTGAAGAAAAATCCTGAAAGAGGAGGATCTTACTGTTGCCAAATGTCAGGGGGCCAGAACTTTTATAACATTTTAATATTTCAACTTTGTCCTGAAATTTCAGAAATTTACAGATTGCCATTCTAGGTCTGGTAAACCCGGTCTCTGCAACTCTCTTGGGTCCAACTCTGTGCGCCCTTTCGATTATGAGTGGCAGAGAGTGGGCTGGAATACCTAGAGCCTGTGGTAAAGTCAAAGATACAAACTTACTAACATCATCAAATTCGGGTAACTCTGGCAGGCCAATAATCCTAATGTTATTGCGTCTGGAGCGATCTTCCAGATCCTCCAGACGCAATTGCATGCCATTAATCTTGGCTTCCTGACTGCGGACTACACTCTCTTGGTTATTGACCTGATCTTCGAGTGAGGAAATTCTATTTTCAGCCTCCATCATCCTAGAGGAAAATTGTTTGACTTCTAAAGAGAGTGTCCCTATTTCAGTTGCTATGGTCCCTAGTTCTTTCTTGATTATCTCAAACTGGGGGGAGAAAAGAGCTGTAAGTTGTCCAACAAGAGCCTGTGTGTCAATAACAGATGGATTCATATCCGTTACTACATCAATGCTAGTATCGGCCATTTTGCCTCTTTTGTCCTTAGACTTCACAGGCATCTTTGGAGAACTGACTCTGACCTGGGATACAAACTTATCCATACAGTGAAGTGATATCTACTAATAAAGGTGACAAAAAAAAAAAAAAGGGTGTAAACGTGCAAAACAATCAAACAGTGAAAATAATGAGAAAAAAAAAAAATTAAGTGTAACAGTGAAATACGGACCAATCAGGTCCTTAAACTTCTACTATTGTGTTTAGATTATATGTGACTGTGAAATTAATCTTCTATATAAGCTTGAGACATTGACCCTGCCACGTAGTGTATATGTATGTGATATGAGGACGAGTCTGTACCCACAAACATTTTTATAATACCTCCTGTGCAAAAAAAGACTATCATGGAGAGTTTGGAACCAGTAACAAATGACCCTCCTATTATACAGTTCCCCTCAGCTTAAATATGAAACTTTCAACACAAATTAAGAGAAATACTGTTTAAACTTCCTCAACTTTGACAGGGGTTAGAATTATTCTGGTAGTCTATAGGAATTAAACTGGATGTTATCCTACTGAGCAGTACTTATATATGAAACTGTATCACTAAATACTTTCAACTACAAACAATAGCCATGTTCAGAGAAAACAAGAAGTCCACCGTCCTTCAATTTAAAACAGTTCCTCTGAAGCTGTTTATCCCAAACTTAATGATTCATAGTCTAATACTGAAGTTTAGTGAAATCAAATTAGCTTAATGTCACTACTTTGAACCAGCTATACCTAACTTTTGACAAATGACCCCAAACAATTCAAATTGGTATAGCTTTTTTTTCTCCTTTTTTTTTTTTCTCTTTTCTTTATCCTTCCCCCTTTTTTCCTTTTTCACTAGGTAGCGTTCATAGGGGTTTCCAACTGAGGTTTTACCACCTCTCTTCTAAAGGTGTTTTCATGGGGATGTCACAAACACCCTTTTTTGGGCAACTCCTGAGTCCAGCTTTAACTGAAAGTAAAGTTACTATTTCCTCTTTTCCAGCAGGGGAAAAACGGCCTCTCCTCCACCCAACAGTGAAACATAAGAAACAACCCGACAAGGTAGATACCATAAAGTTCATAACTTACATAGTTCTCACAGTCCACCTTGCACCGTCCTTAGGGAGCTATTCCATCTGACGTCTGGCACTTTCAAACAGCCATTTGCTCCCTTCTTCAAACTGCACGGATCCTGTGCTGCTTAGTGGGTCTGTACGTGCTGCAGAGAGTTGTAGAGAGTGACGTGGATGCCTTGACACACCTCCCGTCCCTATTGGGTGGATAGAGAGGCTCGACCTTGTTATCCTTCTCAGATTGGCCAGAGATCTTCAGCTGATTCAGCCCCAGTTTAGCAATCTGCCGTAGCCCTCGATTCTGCAGACCAAAATGGCCCGTGGATATCCGCCGAACAAGGGGTGCCCTAGGGAGTACAACTACCCCACAACTTGCACATCTTTTTTTTCTTCCTTGATCTTCAAACACACTGTGCCAACGGTCCTCCCACAACGGGCTGCAAGCTTCACTCCATGCAAAATTCCGGCACACCGTCAACCTCTGATGTAGCAGACTGGCTCCCCAAAGCAAACAAAAGTGGTAAAGAGCCTGGTTAGGGTACTCTGCTTGCGGGTTCTTAACAGTGAAGTAAATTTGCGGCTCTGACTATAAGCCGATTATACAGTCAATTTTAGAGTTTCCTGCCTGGGCTGAATTGTACTTGCCCTGCTCCCTAGGGCGCTGACCGCACCAACAGCGGGAGAAATGGCCACGGGAGAAAGTTAGATAGAGCTTGTCTATGCTCGGCTCACACCGCCGAACTCAGCGTGTTCCACTGCGCAGCTCCTCCCACCGGAAACTCATTCGAGACTGTCACTTTTTATGTAATCGCATGCGCTCACACGCCCGAGCGCCCCCTTGCACACTATGGCACAGGATCCGGAAGTCCCTGCAGCGATGGGACGCCCACCAGCCTCCCTGCTATGGCTCCCACCCACCAACGATCGGCACCACCGATGCAGAGAGGGCCACAGAGTGGCCCTCTCTGCATCGGTAACTCTGCAAATCTATTTCTGCAGTGCCCCACTCATGGGGCATGCAGAAATAGTGCAATCTCGCTAAAAATAGTGAGATCGCGGCAGAGAGAAGCCTAGGAATTCTATCAGCCAATCGTAATTAAGGTAGAAAAAATCCTATTGGCTGATTGGATCAGCCAATAGGATTGAGCTTGCATTCTATTGGCTGTTCCAATCAGCCAGTGGAATGTGAGCTCAATCCTATTGGCTGATCCAATCAGCCAATAGGATTTTTTCAGCCAATCGGAATCTAAGGGACGCCATCTTGGATGACGTCACTTAAAGAGATATTCATTCAGCAAGAAGACTTTGTTGGAAGAGGATGCTCTGCGTCTGATGTCTTGAAGATGGAGCCGCTCCGCGCCGGAAGGATGAAGATAGAAGATGCCGTCTGGATGAAGACTTCTGCCCGTCTGGAGGACCACTTCTGCCGGCTTCGTTGAGGACATCTTGCCGCTTGGATGAAGACTTTTCCAGGTAAGTGAATCTTCGGGGGTTAGTGTTAGGATTTTTTTAAGGGTGTATTGGGGGGGTTTATTTTTTAGGTTAGGGCTTTGGGCCTGCAATAGAGCTAAATGCCCTTTTAAGGGAAATGCCCATCCAAATGCCCTTTTCAGGGCAATGTGGAGCTTAGGTTTTTTTAGTTAGTATTTTATTTGGGGGGTTGGTTGTGTGGGTGGTGGGTTTTACTGTTGGGGGGTGTTTGTATTTTTTTTTTACAGGTAAAAGAGCTGATTTCTTTGGGGCAATGCCCCGCAAAAGGCCCTTTTAAGGGCTATTGGTAGTTTAGTTTAGGCTAGGGTTTTTTTTTATTTTGGGGGGGCTTTTTTATTTTGATAGGGCTATTAGATTATGTGTAATTAGTTTAAAGATCTGTAATTTGTTTTTTTTATTTTCTGTAATTTAGTGGGGGGGGGGTTGTGTGATTTAGCTAATTTAATTTATTTAATTGTATTTAATGTAGGTAATTTATTTAATTGTAGTGTTAGGTGTTATTGTAACTTAGGTTAGGTTTTATTTTACAGGTAAATTTGTATTTATTTTAGCTAGGTAGTTATTAAATAGTTAATAACTATTTAATAACTATTCTACTTAGTTAAAATAAATACAAATAAAAATAAACCCTAAGCTAGCTACAATGCAACTATTAGTTATATTGTAGCTAGCTTAGGGTTTATTTTATAGGCAAGTATTTAGTTTTAAATAGGAATAATTTAGTTAATGATAGAAATTTTATTTAAATTATATTTCAATTAGGGGGTGTTAGGGTTAGACTTAGGTTTAGGGGTTAATAAATTTAATATAGTGGCGGCGACGTTGGGGGCGGCAGATTAGGGGTTAATAAGTGTAGGTAGGTTGCGGCGACATTGGGGCGGCATATTAGGGGTTAATAAATATAATGTAGGTGGCGGCGATGTTAGGGGCGGAAGATTAGGGGTTAATAATATTTAACTAGTGTTTGCGAGGCGGAAGTGCGGCGGTTTAGGGGTTAATATGTTCTAGTGGCGGCGATGTCCGGAGCGGCAGATTAGGGGTTAAAAAATTTATTATAGTGTTTGCGATGCGGGAGGGCCTCGGTTTAGGGGTTAATAGGTAGTTTATAGGTGTTAGTGTACTTTTTAGAACTTTAGTTATGAGTTTTATGCTACAGCGTTGTAGTGTAAAACTCATAACTACTGACTTTAGAATGCGTTAGGAATCTTGGAGGTAGAGGGTGTACCGCTCACTTTTTGGCCTCCCAGGACAAACTCGTAATACCAGCGCTAAGTCCCATAGAAAAAAGGGTTTACGTAAGTCGGTTTGCGGTAAGGCCAAACAAGTGTGCGGTGCCCCTAAACCTGCAAGACTCGTAATAGCAGCGGTAGTGAAAAAGCAGCGTTAGGACCTGTTAACGCTTTTTTCAGCTTACTGCAAAACTCGTAGTCTAGCCGAATGTTTCTCATTTACCAACCATAAGCGTATGTGGTTTATTCTATTACCTATTACCAAAGTTTGGCTCTTTATAGGATCTATTACGAGACCGAACATTACACTTCCGCATTTGGAGGCAGTGATTTAGTTATTTCTTTAAACCAATCTGGTTTAAAGGCGTGTCAGTGACACACATATGTGAATTTCTGTTGCGAGAGGGGGCGTAATACTTCCGCATATGGTAACTGCGGTGTCATCAGTTCTTTGAACCAATTGAATTAAGGGGTGTGTTGGTTTCCAAATAAACGTGACTCGCATATACATGTCTTCTCATAGATTCGCTGTAACAAACCTTTATGTGAGGATAACAAAACAGTTATCTCTAGTATGTGAATACTATATTAGCTAGGTGCTAAACCGCCTCTCTGTGTATAAATCCGGTCTTAATAAAAACCTTTAATAGATTAGGAATCGCATCAGTCTTGATAGTGGTCCCTGGATGAATCACCAAAAAAAATAAATATATATATATAGCCCAAAAAGGAAAATGGAAAACTATATTGCTTACATCTTTTTGAATTAACTATAATTGATTATATTAAGCTCTTGTATGTAAAAATTGGAATGTCAATGGAGCATACATAATAGCAATGAGTGTTCATATACCCATTGAAAATACTGTATACTGAATAATAATGGATGACAATGACTATGTGTAGGTCATTGTTAGTACTATGTGTGGGGGATCAGACTAACTGGAGACTAAACAATAAAAAGGTGCCTACATTTATATTATTCTGATAGGTGTGCATAGTGATCGACTAAAGTATAAAACTAGATACTGGAATACTGTCATAATTCAGAGTGCAATCGTGATATGAAGGGGACGGGGATATGATATCTAAATGTGAAGGGGGCAAGAGAAGAGGATAGCAAAAAGCAATCATCTTATAGTGGGTGGGACTATCAGTGAAAGGGTGTGGACTTATATCAAAATATTGGGAGAAGAGAAATTATTACAACTAATACAGGGAAAGATTATTTTTATATATATATATATATATATATATATATATTTATTATGTAATATAATAAATCCATAGACTGAAACAAAAAACATGAATAGGAACCAGAAAAAATACAGAAAAAATTTGAAACACAGTCCATCTGAAGAAGGCTGACATCCTGTAGCGTTGGAAACGAAACTAACACCTAAATCTTCACCATGAAGATAATTCTTCTGATGAACCATCAAATTAGAATCCTGAAGGAGAAGGACCTGGAGCTAAAATAAATATGTAAAATTAATTATCAAAATTTAAAACGTACAAGTATGGTAAGGGTATAGGGAGGGAAAATACTAGTCTCTGTCTCTTTAATAAAATCTAGATTATTCCTTCACTAACATAGGATAATCAGAATTTTATTACAAGGACAGAGACTCCTATTTTGCAAGTTTAAAGCTAAACATAAGTATATATTAATCTAATAAACATTGAGGTAAAGAATTAATAGATTTAAAATAAAATTGTCTAAAATCTGAGTCTGAAGACAAGCGGCATTTAGAATTTCTTGAAGAGATGCTGATTTACAAAAAGCTTTAGAAGCAGCAGCTTCTCTGATGGAATGAGAAGAAAAAGATTTATCAATACCTGCTTCCTACATAACACATTTAATCCATCTACTAATAGAGGTAGAAGAAACAGGAAGGTGAGGAGGAGAAAAAGAAATGAATAGTTGATTAGAGGAAGAATAATTTCTAAATTAAATAGTATGTTTTAAATACTCCTTAAGACAAAGTACCACACACAAAAGGGAGTGATCAGAAAAATATGGATAAAAGATAGAGGAGGACATAGATTTAGTTCTTCTGGAAATATTAAAAATAACACCTTGAGGTCAAAACATTTTAGATGAAAAATCTATAGCCTTGAAATCAGAAAGCCTTCTGCAAGATAATAGACAAAGGAGAGTAGCAAGCTTGTAACTAAGTTGTTTAAGAGAAAGTAATTCATTACAAGGCCAGGATTGAAAAAGAGAAAAAATTAAATTAACATGCCAGAAAGAAGAATATTTAGCAGAAGGAGGTTTTCTAAGTTTAATAGATTTTATAAGTCTAGAAATATAAATATGTTGACCTATAGGAGAATTATTACTTAATTTGTGTCCAGCAGAAATAGCTTATCTATAAACATTAATAGATCTATAAACTAAACCTGCTTCAAATAAAGAAGTTAAACAATTTTAAATTTCATTTAAAGGAGCTTAAAAGGGACCCAAATGTCCTTCACAGCACCAGCTAGACCATTTAGACCAGGAGGATAAGTAACATTTCTTAGTTCCTGGAGCCCAGGAGTCTTGTAACAATGATTTAGCTGTTGAAGAAAGACCTTCGGAAGCCCAGGATCCCCTGAAATTGTCCATGCAATAAGTTGAAGAGATCCTTGAAGTACTAGGTCGTGAAAATCTCTGTTTGGATCTGACAGCAGTTAAGGAACAAGAGGTAAAAGAATTGGTAACTGAATTGACATTTCCAATAGGGACGGATACCAGGACTGGGTTAGCCAAAACGGGGATATCAGAAGAAGCGAAATCTTGCTCCTCCTGACAACGTTTAAAATTCGAGGAATCATCGAGAACGGAGGGAAAGCATAAGCTCCCTGAAGCGGCCAGGTTTGAAGTAATGCATCTACTACTAGGTCTTCTGGAACTGTACGCCAGCTGAAAAAAGGAAGAATCTGACAATTCAGACAAGATGCAAATAAATCTATCGAGAAAGGACCTCTGATAAGTTGTACATTTTGAAAAAGATCTGGATGTAATCTCCAATCGCTTGAGTCTAATATTTAACGGGAACCCCAATCTGCTGCAGTGTTGGAGAGACCCTGAATATATTCTGCTCGAATAGAGATGTTGTTTTGAAGACATTGATGGATACAATTCTTTGTAATATCTGATAATTGTCTGGAATGAGTTCCACCCATACGATTCAGATAACAAACTGCTGAAATATTCTCCATCCTTAACAGAATCGAAATTGGAGAATTCTGTTTGATAAAACTCCTTATTGCAAAAGAGCCTGCGATCAATTCCAGACAATTTATGTGTAATTTGCGTTCAGAAATTGACCATTTGCCACCGGTTATTTGAGAACCACATCTGGCACCCCAACCTGAATTGCTTGCGTCCGATTCTATTATGACATCTGGTGCTTTTCCTAAAATATCTTTGCCATTCCAAGCTTCTATATTGGAAAGCCACCAGGTCAATTCGAGTCTGGCGTCTTCTGACAAAGAAAAACCCTTCCCTAAATAAAAAAAAAAATCATCTCTGTAAAGCTCTGTCATGTAATGTGGCTGGAAAAATAGCTTGAATTGAAGAAGAAAGAAGACCTACAATTCTCGCAAGAGTCCTGATTGGAAATTATTTTCTTTAGAAGATGAGAAATTTTCTAATTTTCTTTACTTTCTCTAAGGGTAAACTCAGGGTAGATAAGGTAGTGTCTATTAAGAAACCTAGAAAAAAAAATTAATTTCTGAGAAGGAAAAATAAAAGATTACTTGTAATTTATGAGAAAACCTAGATTCTTCAAAATATTGTCATTTTCAAATGTTAAAGAAGAAGAGATAGATCCTGATTCATAAGAAGTATGTTGTCTAAATAAATGATCAGACGAACACCTCTTAACCAAATAGAATCTCTCCAGAAAAATCTGAGAAATTTGCGATGAGAGGGATGAATGGGTACTGTTAAATAAGCATCTGTTAAATCCAGTCTTACCAACCAATCTCCGTCCATAAGACAATCCCTCAGAAGATGAATTCCTTCCCTCTTGAAATGATTGTAGGAAAGGAAAGCATTCAGATTCCTCAGATTTATCACAGGACAAAGGGATCCTTCTATCTTTTTTACAAAGAACATGTTGCTGAGAAAAGAATCCATTATCTCTGGGGCTGGTTCTATTGCCTGTTTTAAATGGAGATTTAAAATTTCTTGATCTAACAGATCTGAATCTGTTTTTGCGAAAACAATAGGGTTTGGAGGATGACTCTGATAAGGAGGAAACATAAAATCTAGAAGAAGGCCTGAAACAGTCTGGATTACCAAAGCGTCTGATGTAATTTAAGGTTCAATTTTTTATGAATAGGGACAATCTCCCTCCAACTTTGTGTGGGAAAAAAATTTGTGTTGTGTGAAGAGAGTGTTCTTACCTGTGAATGGTCTAGGGCGAGACCTTGATCTTGAGAATCTTGGGGTCCAGGAACATTGTCTTGAGTGAAAGAAATTTGTGAGGGAAGGGTTTGGAGGAGGGAATTGCTGAAATTGTTGGAATTGAGGCCTGTTGCTGAAGTATCGACGACTGGGAAAGCGACTTCTTCCTTTCCTGGCCCATTCAGAAACACGACTGGGATGGTTATAAAAAATCTTCTTAGTGGAAGTTTTTACCTTATTTAATGAATTTAAGGTGTTAACATAAGAATTGAGTTCTTTTGAACCCAAATCCCCAAAAAGTAAACCCTCAGCCTGAGGACCCATCTCTGTAGGGGCAAAATCAGATATTTTAGGGTCTATTCTTCTCAAAACCATTTTCCTTTGTTGAATTGAGAGTGCTGTATTAGCATCTCCCAATAAATAAACAGACCTTTGGATCCATTGTCTTATAATATAAGGATCCAACATGGCTTTATTTACAATTGCTTCCTCAGTTAATTCAAACACTTTAGTAATTGGCCCCAAAGTATCTAAATATCTGTCTTGACATGCTTTAAAAAACTGTCAGGGCCTTTTTTGAGATTAAAACTCTTATTATTAACAAATTTAATTATATTTGCATCAATCTCAGGAGTAACTGAAGTTTTATGGGGCAAATCTGGACAAGGACACTCTGCCTTAAGGGTGGACCTCGCTTTATTGAAAAGCGACTTTCTCATATAATGATCCAGAAACTTAGCTACCCTTTTAGAGGGTCTCCAATTAGATGATCAAGGGTGCTGGAGATCTTCTGGATCTAAATACTCAAAACCCTCTTTATCAATCAATTGAACTTTAGATTTTGTATCCAAATGTTTAACTTTTTTTAAGTTTTTTTAGCTTTTTTAACCAACCTTTGGGGTATAATCAGAAGATGAACTATCTGAAAATTCTGGGGTATAAATAGACTGCCAAGAATTATTATCAGTATCCATATTGGAGTCTGAAGACTCAGATGTAGAGACTAAGTCTACCTTTCTCTTAGCAGCACATTTTTTAGGAGCAATAATCTCAGACTCTGAATCTGGAGAAAGATTAAATCACGAGAATTAACTCCTCGGTCTGATCTTTGCAGACTAGGGGCGCGATCCGATATACGGCGTAGTTTTCGGTCACCTCGCACATCGGGGTATTACATATACCCCGCCGGCAGTTGCTAAAGTGCCGTAAGTCGGATAAACTAGCGATGTCCAGAAATAAGCGTAACTACAAATTTCTGGAGTCGCCAGTGACTTACGGCACTTTAGAAACTGCCTGCGCCTAAAAAAAGTTACGGTGCTCCAATACTCAGCGCAAGGTCTGCTACGGCTGCTTTTTATGGCGAGGTGAAAATGGAGTAAGATTTCTCCATTTTCGCCACGTAAGGCCTTGCGCTGGATATTGGATACCAAATTGCGCGGGTTTTATATATTAGTCTATGGGTGAAAAAACTACATCCGACGGGTGAAATATACGTGCCGCATTTATATGCGGCGCTGTATATAGGATACCAAACCCGCGCAAAAACCGGCGTCGCCGGCTTTTGCGGGCAATGCTGCATATCGGATGGGGCCCTAGAAGCTCCTTTATCAACATCATTTTTTGTTTTGAATTTTTTTAGATAAAAGTGTTTTAGATAAATGTTTCATCTTTTTGGAAGCTTTCCTGGGAGAACCAGGATTATTACTGACAGAATTAATGACTGTCTGAAACTGTTGTTTTAATTCTTTAAAAGAACTATCTAACATATTCTTAACTGATTCCTCAGAAAAGGAATGTAAATCTTCTTGAGACATATTAATAAAATTAAATAAATAATTAGTTAATAAATAGTTAATGAATGAGAACAAGAACAAAATGTATTAATGCTAAGATACAATCAATAACATTAAAACTATTAGAAATACAATAAAATGAAGGCGTTAAAATAAACTGAAGAATAAAGTTAATTCCCTAACACAACTAATAATAAAGTATGTGGGACAAAAAAACGATACAATTTTCTGATTAAAAAGTACAACTACTGAGGAAAATAAAGCAACAAATGTTGCAATCTCTCTGAAGTCCTGTGAGGAGAATAATGGGCAGGAGAGATGAGGCAGCGTCAGAGAAAACAGCTGCATCATAAAAAGGGGACGGGGTCGCAAGCGCAGGAGGAAACAGGAAATGTCGGCATAAAAACAGCTGGGAGCCGACGATGACTGCGCACACAGCAAACGGAGTATCAGGCAGCAATTTGAAACAAAGAGATAAGGTAAAAAGCAACAGAAAAGAAAATGTAATATAACAAATAAATGGGAAAATGAAAATAAAATAAAATATAAAATAAGCAAAACAACCTTTATTGAAAATAATAAAAATTAAAGAGATAAAGAAATTCAAATGAATAATAGAAACAAAACTGAAGAATTATATTATATATGAAAAAACAATACTAAAATTCACAAATATTGAGTGATACCCTGTGTTATATATAGTGTGTATTTGTGTTATGACTTTACTGAAAAAAAACGTGATATAATGATTCCGTAACTAAATTATACTAATGGATAAAAATAAGTGGAAAATAAAATAATGGAAATACTTTGATATATAACCCCTTAACGACACACGTCATACAGGGTATGTCTTACACAAACTGGTCTTTAAAGACCAGAGACGTACCCTGTACATCGTTAGGGGTTTAAAGCGTCTGAAACGGGGCGCATGCGCACGGCTGCCCGATCGTTGCTGCTTGGTTTAATGAATGTAAGGGAGTGGAAGGGAGGGAGAGGGGAAATAATGTTTGGGAAAAGGGATCGGGGAGGGGGGTAGGATATTGAGGGGGGGCAGCTACACTACGGAAAAATTGGGTGACTTAAAAAAATAAAATAAAAAAGCACATTTGTTAAGAAATTGGGTACTGGCAGGCAGCTGCCAGTAACTAAAATGGCCACAAATAGGAGGGGGGAGTTTAAGAGAGCTGTTTGGGGGGGATCTTGGAGGTTTGGGGGTTAGGGGGGAACCTACACTGCAGAAACTATGTATTTATTTTTAAAAAAATGCTGAAACAAAAAAAGGCTTTTATTTTAGTACTGGCAGACTTTCTGCCAGTACTTAAAGTGAATGTAAATTTTGATGCTAAAGTTAAAAATTCGATTAAAAACAGGGGCACTTTAATTCATCAAAATTTACATTTCACTCGTGTTGTGAAAAAAAATTACCTTTTAATCTTGACAGCAGATCCAGCTTCCTCCACCTATCCCAAAGCCTCTTCCTGGGTCTAAAATGAGGAATCTAGCTTCCTCCAATCACGGCGTTGAATCAGACACTGATTCCCCCGTAGGGGAAGCCGTGATTGGAGGATGACCGATCCATCATTTCTGACGTCAGAAATGGCTTGCGACGACCGGTAGAAGCTGGAGCAGCTGTCAAGTTTAAAAGGTAAGTTTTGTTTTTTTGTTGTTTTTTTTCACAACACGAGTGAAATGTATATTTTGATGAATTAAAGTGCCCCTGTTTTAAATCAAATTTTTAAAAACCGGCCACTTTAGCATAAAAATTTACATTCACTTTAAGATGGTGACAATTGTGGGGTGGGGGAGGGAATAGAGCTGTTTGTGAGGGGTCAGGGAGGGATCAGGGGGTGGGATGTGTCAGGTGGGAGACTGATCTCTACACTAAAGCTAAAAATAACCCTACAAGCTACCTAATTAACCACTTCACTGCTGGGCATAAGACAAGTGTGGTGTGCAGCTGCATTTAGCTTCCTTCTAATTAACAAAAAGCCAAAGCCATATGCTATTTCTGAAGAAAGGGGATCCCAGAGAAGCATTTACAACCATTTGTGCCATAATTGCACAAGCTGTTTGTAAATAATATCAGTGAGAATCCTAAAGTTTGTGAAAAAGTTAGCGATTATTTTTAATTTGATTGCATTTGGCGGTGAAATGGTGGCATGAAATATACCAAAATGGACCTTGATCAATACTTTGGGTTGTCTACTAAAAAAAAATATATACATGTAAAGGAATATTCAGGGATTCCTGACATATATCAGCATTACAACGTAACTATCGCTAATTTTGAAAAAAAAAATGATTTGGAAATAGCAAAGTGCTGCTTGTATTTATTGCCCTATAACTTGCAAAGAACACCTAAACATTGGGTATTTCTAAACTCAGAACAAAATGTAGAAACAATTTAGCATGGTTATGTTTTGGTGGTTGTAGATGTGTAACAGATTTTGGGGCTCAAAGTTAGAAAAAGTGTGTGTTTTTTACATTTTTTCATCATATTTTCTAAAAAAAATTATAGTAAATTATAAGATATGATGAAAAAATTGTATCTTTGAAAAATCCATTTAATGGCGAGAAAAACGGTATATAATATGTGGGTACAGTAAATGAGTAAGAGGAAAATTACAGCTAAACACAAACACCGCAGAAATGTAAAAATAGCCCTGGTCCTAAAGGGAAAGAAATTGAAAAATGGCCTTGTCCTTAAGGGGATAACTACCAGTTGACAACCGATAATTGATATGTGAATGAGGTATGTATATTTGGAGTTACATAATAAGTGCATCAAAAATTACATCTAATATATATACCTAAGCTTGTATCTCAAGGACCAAATCTAAAAGCAACCATATCCAAATTTTCATTTAACCCCATTGGAAAGAGGGTATTGAATTTATAAATCCAATAGGTCTCTCTTTCTATCTGAGGTTGGTGAGCCTATTTGTACCCTGTTTGACCGTTATTCTTTCCAATGGGATTATACGGAAACTGCATCTAGACCCCTGTTGGCAAATTACTTGATGTCTAGAAACACTATGTTTGGGACTCTTTCTAACAATATTCCTATAGTGCTTGCCCCATCTCTTTCTTATTTTACGGATGGTACGACCCAAATATTGGCTGCCACATTTACAAGTCAGAAGATAAATGACATAATTGGAGCTGCAATTTAACCTTTCCTTCAATTGGTACGTGTAACCAGAGCTACTAGAAGTGACACCAGTGGTGCCATGTGTAACAAACTTGCACATACTACATATTTTGTGTCCACATCTAAAGGCTCCCTTATTTTCAAAATCATTCCTGTTCTTTATATACTGTTTATGAGTCACTCTCTTATTCATTACTATTTTGCTAGAGGACGATTTTTGCTTAATTGTCGGGGGTCTACGAAAAGTGATCTTGGGTCTATCTTCTGTTATTTGTTTGAGGATCTTTTTTTGAGAAGCTACCAATGCTTATTGATAAAAAAAAATGTATTGCTCTATAGTTCGAGTTGTAATTTGTTATAAAAGACATTGTTGTACTATTATTATTGGAAATATTGGCTATCGATTTTTTTTGTCTTATGATTCAAAATCTCATTTCTATTTAATGATCTAGCTTTAAGGTAAGTTTCTTCTATTATATTAACTGGATAACATTTTTCCTTGAATCTATTTTTCAAGATAACTGATTGTTCATCATATGATGTCATAGTGGTACAATTACGTTTAATCCGTCTAAATTGACTAAAAGGGATGCTTTTTTTCCATCCCTCTAGATGGTTGCTGGAATACTCTAGGAAGTTGTTACTGTCCACTGTTTTGAAATATGTATCTGCTCTTTCTTGTGAATCTCCTTTTCTGATTTTCCATCAGGATAAGGCAGTTTTGCGGACTTCATTTCAATTTCTACCTAAGGTTGTGAATTCTAACAACATTAATAGAGAAATTGTTGTTCCCTCTATGTGTCCTAATCCTAAGAATTCTTTGGAGAGATCCTTACATTCTTTGGATGTTGTAATAGCTTTGAAATATTATGTTGAAGCTACTAAAGATTTCTGGAAGACTTCTAGTCTTTTTGTTGTCTTTTCTGGTTCGAGGAAAGGTCAGAAAGCTTCTGCCATTTCCTTGGCATCTTGCTTAAAGCTTTTGATTCATCAGGCTTATTATCGGGTCAGGCCCCGCCTCAGAGAATTACAGCTACTAGATCAGTCTCCACTTCGTGGGCTTTTAAGAATGAAGCTTCAGTTGATCAGATTTGCAAAGCAGCAACTTGGTCTTCTTTGCATACATTTACTAAATTCTACCGCTTTGATGAATTTGCTTCTTTGGAAGCAGTTTTTGGTAGGAAAGTTCTTCAGGCAGCTATTTTAGTTTGATTCCTCTGCGGAAAATGACTGTTATTATTTTTATCCCTCCCTCTCTAGTGACTCTTCTGTGGAGTTCCACATCTTGGGTATTACTATCCAATACGTCACTAGCTCATGGACTCTTGCCAATTACATGAAAGAAAACATAATTTGAACTTACCTGATAAATTCATTTCTTTCATATTGGCAAGAGTCCATGAGACCCACCCTTTTTATGGTGGTTATGTTTTTTTGTATAAAGCACAATTATATTTCCAGTTCCTTTTTTGATGCGTTTTACTCATTCCTTTATCACCCCATTACTTGGCTATTGGTTAAACTGAATTGTGGGCGTGGTGAGGGGTGTATTTATAGGCATTTTGAGGTTTGGGAAACTTTGCCCCTCCTGGTAGGATTGTATATCCCATACGTCACTAGCTCATGGACTCTTGCCAATATGAAAGAAATGAATTTATCAGGTAAGTTCTTACTTAAATTATGTTATTATTCAATGTTGTCCGTTACATCCCATGTTAATACAACATCAAGAAAATCGATCTTTGTTTTGTGAATATTGTGAGTAAAACTAAACCCAAAATGATTGACATTTAATTTTTTAGCAAAATCTTCGGGTAACTCTACTGAGGCCTCCCTGATGAAAATCAAATCATCTATATACTGTCCATAGAAGATTAGGTTCGCCCTCAAGCTTCGCTCATAAATGTATATTTCTTCAAATTGGCCCAAAACCAAATTAGCAAAGCTTGAGGCGAGCCTGGTCCCCATGGCGGTCCCTTTTACCTGTAAAAAATATTTGTCTAGATACTTAAAGTAGTTATGTTGTAATATAAATGTGATTAAGTCTAACAGATATTCTTTCTGATTAGCCGGCATGTATATATGATCTTGTAGGAAGTGTCTAATAGATTAAATACCTATTTCATAGGATATATTGGAATATAATGCATTGGCATCGCATGTCATCCAAATATACGGCTAGATTATGAGTTTTGCATTAGGCTTAAAAAGCAGCGTTAGCCAGTCCTAACGCTGCTTTTTAACGCCCGCTGGTATTACAAGTCTTGCAGGTACAGGTGTACCGCTCACTTTTTTGGCCAGACTTGGCAATACCGCAAATCCACTTACGTAAATTGCGTATCCTCTTTTTTTCAATGGGACTTGCATAGCGCCGGTATTACGAGTCTGCCAAAAAGTGAGCGGTAGACCCTCTCCTGTCAAGACTGGTACCGCATTTTAAAGTCAGTAGTTAAGAGTTTTAAACTACAAAGCCGTAGCATAAAACTCTTAACCAAAGTGCTAAAAAGTACACTAACACCCATAAACTACATATTAACCCCTAAACTGCCACACTCCCGCCTCGCAAACACTAGTTAAATATTATTAACCCCTAATCTGTCGTCCCTAACATTGCCGCCACCTACCTACATTTATTAACCCCTAATCTGCCGCCCCCAACGTCGCCACCACTATATTAAAGTTATTAACCCCTAAATCTAAGTCTAACCCTAACACCCCCTAACTTAAATATAATTAAAAGAAATCTAACTAAAAATTCCTATCATTAACTAAATTGGATCAGCCAATAGGATTGAACTTCAATTCTATTGGCTGATTGTATCAGCCAATAGGATTTTTTTCAACCTTAATTCCGATTGGCTGATAGAATTCTATTAGCCAATTGCAATCTAAGGGACGCCATCTTGGATGACGTCACTTAAAGGTACCTTCATTCTGTGTTAGTTGTCGCCAGAAGAGGATGCTCCGCGTCGGATGTCTTGAAGATGGACCCGCTCCGCGCCAGATGGATGAAGATAGAAGATGCCGTCTGGAGGACCACTTCGCCCGGCTTGGATGAAGACGTCTCCCGGTAAGTCGATCTTCAGGGGGTTAGTGTTAGGTTTTTTAAGGGTGTATTGGGTGGGTTTTATTTTTTAGATTAGGGTTTGGGCGGCAAAAGAGCTAACTGCCATTTTAAGGGCAATGCCCATCCAAATTTTCAGGGCAATGGGGAGCTTAGGTTTTTTTAGATAGTATTTTATTTGGGGGGTTGGTTGTGTGGGTGGTGGGTTTTACTGTTGGGGGGGTTGTTTGTATTTTTTTTTTACAGGTAAAAGAGCTGATTACTTTGGGCAATGCCCCACAAAAGGCCCTTTTAATGGCTATTGGTAGTTTAGTTTAGGCTAGGGTTTTTTTTTTGTTTTTTTTTGGGGGGGGGTTATTTTAATAGGGCTATTAGATTAGGTGTAATTAGTTTAAATTTCTGTAATTTGTTTATTATTTTCTGTAATTTAGTGTTTGTGTTTTTTTGTACTTTAGCTAATTTAATTTATTTAATTGTTTTTAATTTATGTAATTTATTTAATTACAGTGTAGTGTTAGGCGTAGATTTTATTTTACAGTTAAATTTGTATTTATTTTAGCTAGGTAGTTATTAAATAGTTAATAACTATTTAATAACTATTTTACCTAGTTAAAATAAATACAAACTTGCCTGTAAAATAAAAATAAATCCTAAAATAGCTACAATGTAACTATTAGTTATATTGTAGCTAGCTTAGGGTTTATTTTATAGGTAAGTATTCAGTTTTAAATAGGAATATTTATTTAGATTTATTTAAATTATATTTAAGTTAGGGGGTGTTAGGTTTAGGGTTAGACTTAGGTTTAGGGGTTAATAACTTTAATATAGTGGCGGTGCCGTTGGGCGGCAGATTAGGGGTTAATAAATGTAGGTAGGTGGCGGCAATGTTAGGGCCGGCAGATTAGGGGTTAATAATATTTAACTAATGTTTGCGAGGCGGGAGTGCGGCGGTTTAGGGGTTAATATGTTATAGTGGCGGCGACGTTGGGGGCGGCAGGTTAGGGGTTAATAAATATAATCTAGGTGTCGGCGATGTTGGGGGCAGCAGATTAGGGGTTCATAAGTATTATGTAGGTGGCGGCGGTGTCCGGAGCGGCAGATTAGGGGTTAATAATATAATGTTGGTGTCGGGGGTGGCAGATTACGGTTAATAAGTGTAAGATTACGGGTGTTTAGACTCTGGGTTCATGTTAGGGTGTTAGGTGTAGACATAAATTTAATTTCCCTACAGGAATCAATGGGGCTGCGTTAAGGAGTTTTACGCTGCTTTTTGGCAGGTGTTAGACTTTTTTTTTCAGCCGGCTCTCCCTGTTGATTCCTATGGGGAAATCGTGCACGAGCACATTACACCAGCTCACCGCTGACTTAAGCAGCGCTGGTATTGGAGTGCGGTAATGAGCAAAATTTTGCTCAACGCTCACTTCTTGTCTTTTAACGATGGGTTTCTGAAAACTCGTAATACCAGCGCTGTAGGTAAGTGAGCGGTGAGGGAAAACTGCTTGTTAGCACCGCACAGCCTCTAACGCAAAACTCGTAATCTAGGTGATAGTTTTTCTTTCTTTTTAATAAATGAAAGTTTTTGTAGTAAATTTGTAGTATCTTTTATGAATGAAGGTAGAACTTTAACATATTTTTGTAAATAGTAGTCTATATAGGATGACAGTTTATCAGTTAGGTTATTGATACTGACTATGATGGGGTCTTCCGGGTGGCATATTAATATATTTATGAATTTTCGGTAAATGGTAGTAAAACGGTAAATTTGGATTGGGGGAATAAGATATTTTTTCTCTTTTGTTCCAGCCATAATCTATTAGAGTAACTAATTTATTTGTAAATATAGGTGTGGGACAGTCAACATGAGAATTGCTGTTGTTTAAAAAGAAAGATAATCCCTTTATTACCCATTCCACAGTTTTGCATAACCAACACTGTTATAGAAATACACTTTTTACCTCTGTGATTACCTTGTATCTAAGCCTCTGCAAACTGCCCCCTTGTTTCAGTTCTTTTGACAGACTTGCATTTTAGCCAATCAGTGCTCACTTCAGGGTAACTTTACGTGCATGAGCTTAATGTTATCTATAGGAAACACATGATCTAATGCCCTCTAGTGGTCAAAATGCATTCAGATTAGAGGCAGTCTTCAAGGTCTAAGAAATTAGCATATGAACTTCCTAGCTTTAGCTTTCAGCTAAGAATACCAAGAGAACAAAGCAAAATTGGTGATAAAAGTAAATTGGAAAGCTGTTTAAAATTAAATTCCTTATTTAAATCATGAAAGGTTTTTTTTTTTGGACTTGACTTTCCCTTTAAGTAGTCAATAGTAATCTTGATCCATAAGTATTCTATCGGCATCCCTGACATAGTCTGTATAGTCTTGTATGACTATGCCTTCCCCCTTATCCGCCTGGTGGATCACGATGGACTCATTTTTAGATAGTTTTGAGAGTGCTAGTCTTTCGTTAGGCCATAAATTGGATCTACCCAATACATGTTTGGGAATGGTTGCAAGATCTTCTGGTACCAGATTCTGAAATAAATCCATAAAAGGCCCATCTTTCCTAGGGGGCATAAATTGTGACTGTGGACGGAATTCCGTATGGATATAGCCCTCATACAGGCCTTCTACTAGGGTGTCGATATCACTGTGTATGACAGTGTTCATTTTTTTTTCACTCATAGAATTGGGCGAATGGGTTGCCTTTCAATACCTTTTGCGTTTTAGTTCTTTCATGGCAAAATACCTCTGTAGGGACAGTTTGCGAGTGAATTTGTTGATGGGGATTGGATGGACAATAGGAAAGCCATTTTCTTAAGACCCTTATGTCGTCATTGATAACTAGACAAATTAAAAATGCCCTTACTTAGTCTCTCAGATTTCTTTTTTTTTTTAGGTGTTCCCTCTGCTTCTCCTGCCCCTTGGCTGTATGGTCTTTTGGTACCTTGATTCACCCTTTGGTATGGTTATTGTACATCTTTTCTCCACAGGGGGGCCAGATTCAGCTGAGGTTTATCTAACAAACCCTGTTGGATCTGTGGTCTATCTGAATGCTCGAGGGAAGTGGAAGCCCTTTCAGTGCATTCAGGGGTTATAGGGGGCCCATTTTCTCTTTCAGGTCTATTCTGTTCTCTATCAGTAGGGTATAATACATCATATCTATTGTATGTGTTGACCGGTGGTGTGTAGTCATAGTTGTTGTGGGTGGGCCTAAAATGTTCTCTTGACTAGTATAGGTGGAAGGTCTGTTGTAAGTGTTATATCCATTACGATGGCAGTTGTTTGTTCTTGTTCCATATGGAACCTGATGGGATTGTTTGTTATGGTTTTTGTAATGGGTATTACCTTTCTTATTGTGATTCAAAGTAATCCAATCTTGATTAAGATTTTTAATACTATTCTTTCTAATATTATTATTATTGTTGGAAGTTTTTTTTATTGACTGAATAGTCCTCTCCCTTAGAGTAATCTTCCTCATTCCTTATTCTTTTTTTCTCTTTCCTATTGATTATCTCATTTTCAAACTCATCTGTATTTTTCAATGTTTGCTCATTAAGTTTATTATAATCAGGATGGTTGATAAATGGTTCTAAGTGTTTTTGAACTTTTACAATATATCATCTACTAGTTTCTGTCTGTGTTCAACAAGAAGTGTGATTAACCTAAAAGAACAATCATTCAAAATCTCAAACCATTTTTTAGATAGTTCTGCATCATTTTTGAATGAACAATTTTTAAAAATAAACCCCTAGGGATTTGATTGCCCTCTGTTTTTATGTGTTTTTTATGATTAAAACTTTTAATTCTTGAGACATTTGGGAAACTGAGCTTTCATTATGCAAGCTTACAGCAGAAGGGGCTGTCCAAGGTGAATCCCTTCCCTGGTGATCAGTGAGCTGGAACACTGCGAGTTCCCAGAACGTTCCACTTAGCCTAATTGGGTGCTGCCATACTTGTGAGTATGAGTATTTAGTGTGCATATCATTTGAAAATATTATCAGTATCACACGAAGAAGCGCCCTTGTTTGTGATTTTTTTTCACAGAAGTGTATTGGAATAAGGGAAGTTGGGAACCATACCTTACGGTCTGCATTGTACAGTGTTTGCTAACTGTAGGATGTGGTTCCCTAATTAACTGTTTAACTTCTGGACCGCTCTCACAAATTGTGGCCTTAAAGAGAACACTAGCTACAGAGTAAAATTATAATTAAAATCCTCCTCAGCGGAGGACAATTATTCAGAAACTCAGGATCCCCCTTATGATGGTGTATCAGAAGATGTGTTCTTTTATTTTAAATTAGAGCACATACATGCTCTATTGCAGGAAGATTTAAGGCAACCCCCCAAAAAAGTTATCTACCTTCCTGGTTCCTGATGCAGTTTCTGAGCCAATTAGCAAGGAATAGATCAAACCAGACATTCCTTATTCCAAATTAAAAAACATGTTTCCTTTACCGTCTAAACAATTAGAGGCATGGGAGACTATTCCAAAGATGGACAATGCTATTTCCACTTTAATTAGGCAGACTACCATTCCTTTAGAGGGCAGTATCTCTTTTAAGGATCCAATGGGCATAAAACTTTAAGGTTTCTTCAGGAGATCCTTTCAGCTGACAGGCTTTATGTTTCCTCCAGCTGTTAGTGTAGTCTATGTATTTGCAGTATGCTGTGACAACATATCTGACCTTATTTCCCAAGAAGCTTCTATTGATAAAATTCAGGATTGCTTGAGGTTGTTCAAGACTGTGAGCAGTCTCATTTGAGATGTAGCTGTTGAAATAACTTGCACAAAGAGCGTTGCTGTGACTGTTCTGTCTAGAAGAGCTTTTTGACTTAAGTCATGGTCTGCTGATATAATATGTAAAGGCAGACTTCTTTCCCTCCCATTTCAGGGAAAGATCTTGTTTGGACCTGCACTGGATGTGATCATTGCTACAGTCACTGGAGGTAAATGAGCTTTCCTGCCGCAAGACAAAAAAGCTAAGGGCAGGGTTAAGGCTACTAGATGATTTCACTCCTTTTGTCATTCCAAGACGCAAGATCCTCCTCTTCAGTGTCTCATAAGTCAGACACCTCCAAGTCCACGTGGAAGCCTGGTTCCTCTTGATTTAAGTCCAAACGGACAAATGAAAAGCATTACCAATGTGTGCCGCTTCCATTTGGTCTGGCACCAACACAAAGAATCTTTTCAAAGGTTCTCGGATCTCTTTTATACGTAATTAGAGCTCAGGGCTTAGCAGTAGCTCCTTACCTAGACTACATTCTTGTAAGGCTGCTTCTTTCAAATGGTTTAGAAACATGAAAATAGTTTCTTGAGTTCCTTCGTTTCCATGGTTGGAAAATCAACCTCCCAAAAAGATCTCTTCTACCACATACCAAAGTTGCCTTTCTGGGCTTAATCATAAACTCTGTAACAATGATACTATCTCTCACAGATGCTCTCAAATTCAAATTGCAGAAGCCCTGTGTTCTTCTCCATCAAGCTCTTCTTCCTACACTGCTTCAATGCATAGAAGTAGTTGGTCTCATAGTAGCAACTTCAAGAGCCATTCCTTTTGCAAGATTACACTTATGTCCTTTGCAGCTTCAAATGTTGCAACAGCAGAATGGAAATTTCAACAGTCTGTCTCAGAAGATATCTTTAGACTGCAAGACAAAACATTCTCTAACTTGGTGGCAGACTCACTAATCTTGATTTAGGGAGTCTCTGTCCAAATTGGGTAGTATATGCCTGCTGGTTTGGGAGCGTAGTGTACAGGGAGTTTGGTCTCCTAAGGAGGCGATGTTTCTAAACAACATCTTGAAGAGCTCCATGCGATCTTCAGGGCTCTCCAGAGTTGGCTCCTGGAGTTTTTTCTGAGGTTTCATTTAGACAATATTGCTGTAGTAGCAATGTCGCAGTAGTGGCTTACATCAAAGTGCCTTAACAATAAAAGCGGTAGCCCACATTCTGACTTGGGCAGCACACCATCATTGCATGATTTCAGTCATTCACATTCCGGGTATAGACAATTGGAAAGCTGACTTCTTCAGTTGTCAGTACCCTCACCCTGGGCGAATAGTCTTTGAATCTGAAGGTATAGTGTGAATCGTTGGGGGAAGTCAGCCGGAAACCTCATGGCTTCTCACTTGAATTACAAGTTACCCCAGTATTGTGTGAGATATCTTGAGATCCACAAGCCACTATTATATGCACTAGTAATTTCCTGGTCATTCAATTTGATTGACATCTTTTCTCATTTTGTTTTAATATTGAAGATAAAAGCCAGGATAAAACAGTAAAGGACATCAGTGAATTTAATTGCTGTTGCATGGCATCACATGTCTTGGTACTCCAGATCTGGTACAATTTTCCCTAAGGCAACTTTGGTTACTTCCTCTCAGGAAGGACCTTCTCTCTCAAGGTTTCAAATCTCTCAATTTGACGGCATGGCAAATGAACGTCTGATTTTTGTCTCAATTTTTTTTCAGACCAAGTGATATACACCTTTTTCAGACCAAGTGATATACACTTTTTCATTTCAGAAAGCCTGTTACAAGACATATTTATTATAAAGTCTGCAAAGTTTTTCCTTTCCTGGTGTGCGTCAAAGAATTACCATTGGAACTCTTTTCAGATTTCTCAAATTCTTACATTTTTTGCCCGGATGGTCTGGATAAGGATTTATCAGCCAGTACACTTAAAGGCTAAATTTCTGCTCTTTCAATCTTCTATCACAAGATTGAGACTTCCTGATATTCAAGCCTCTGTTCAAGATTTAGTCAGGATAAGCCCAGTTAGCAGGCCTACTTCCCTTCTGTGGAACCTTGACTTTGGTTTTGAGAGTTTTCTTCAGGCTCAGCCGTTTGAACCTATGCATATTTTTATTATTATAAAGATTTTATCAGTTATTTGTAGAGCGCCAATAGATTCTGCAGAGCTAAAAACATGGGTCTAATATGCAGTGTAACAACTGCGAAATATAAAGGGATAGAGGGCCCTGCCAAGAGTTTCACTCTTGGAAATCAGCTCTCATGAAGGTGATCTACACAGCAGCTAGGCTTGTAGGCTTACATGCTGCTAAGGGAGTTCTTATAAGGAATAACTAAAGGAGGAGAGGAACTTAGAAAATAAAATGTTAGTGTATATTATATGCACCCCTGAACAGTAGAGTCTTTAAGGAGCTCTTGAAAGTTTGAAAACTAGCGGAGTCTTGTGGGGAGGTGCAGAGAGTTCCAGTTACACCTCCTTTGTGATTAAAATAAATATTTTTGTAACTAGTAAGACTAGCCGAGTACTTCAAATGGGCTCTACACAATATGTCTGAGTAGGGTGCCCAGCCAAAACAAGTCAGATTTATATGCACCATTTTTTTTTACATTTGATGGTTTTAAATTTTGAACAATCCAAGAAGCTTTTTTTATTTTTTTATTTAATTTTTATTGGAAAGGTATCACATGCAGCAAATGGTATCATTGGATATACTTAGAATTGTATAATTGTTAACATATGTGTAGTAGACCTTTTTACCACATCATATATTCTGCATATATATTGTTTGACAATTCCCCTTAATTATTACTGTTATAAGTCCAGAGCATAAGATACTCTGGGGCTCTTTGGGAAGACCTGTCCTGGTGGCACACCAGAGGGGTAGGGACAAAAAAACAGCTCTATGCACCACTCACCAAGTCATCTCCCTGATCATGTAATACCATAAATGTCTGACCATTCACCTCCTAACAAAGCTTCCAGCGATATCTGAGTATAGGGCGTCAAGAGATGTCTCTGCACATCTACTTCAAAGAGTATAAATCAACCAATGCCATTTACGAAAGAGCATCGCTAGCCTATTCTGTATGTCCATTTGTACATCTTTGTTCAATAGACATTTGTACTTCTTAAAAGTAAGCAAAGGAGTGAGCTGCTTTTCTTATCCAGTACTTTTAGAATGCACATTTTTGTAATTAAGATTATTTGATTCAATGTTGAGTTAGAGCAAATTCAGTTCAACTACCAGTGCAAAAACAATATGGGCCAGATTACAAGTGGAGCGGTATTTAACTCCCCCACTTGCACACTATCTCCGCTAGAAGTAAGGATTTTGCACGCGTCGGGTAGCGCTTGTATTACAAGTTGAAAGTAAAAAGTTTTGCTTGCGCACCAACCCAATGCACACAAAAAGATGAATTTTGAATATCGTGTTTGCGTTAACATATTCCCTCATAAAAGTAAATGGAGCAAGAAAAGTGAAAAAAAGCCTAACACTCTACTCGCATGCAAACCCGATTATATTCTCAAGTGCGGTAACCCAACATGAAAATATGAATATTTCACATTGCAATGTTCTTCACATAGCAGAATATGTTCTATTTAGTCATAAATACACATTTCTACAAAAATCTGGTGCCTTTTTCTTCTTAAACGGGAAGAGTCTACAGCTGCATTCATTACTTTTGGAAAATACAGAACCTGGCCACCAGGAGAAGGCAGAGACACCCCAGCCAAAGGCTTAAATACCTCCCCCACTCTCCTCATCCCCCAGTCATTCTCTGCCTCTCGTCACAGGAGGTTGGCAGAGAAGTGAAAGAAGTTCGAGATAGTCTCTTATGGAGGGTAGTACTCTTTGCAATGGGACTGGAGTTTTAAGTAATCCTATCAGCCTCTCAGTGAGAGCATGGATGAAAGTTAGAGTCCGGAGATGCAGGGAGAGTTTTCCTGCGAACCCATCCCGACTCATATTAACAGCTCCTTGGTAATCAGCGTTGATGAGTTTTGCTGCCTACCTTTATTTACTGAAGTCCATGTCAGAAGCGAGGCTACTATCTGTCACACTTGAAGGGCCGTGTTCCTGTTCCACGGCATAGATTCCGGTAAGATTGTTTCATTTTATTTCGATATGTGAATGTAATGTTAACGAAACAGGTAGGGTCCCAGTGGGATCATGGGTTAATATCTCCTGAGGGTGGTTATTGAACGGGGGGATTTTAATCCTGTTTGTTATGTGGTTCTATCTGCTAATGTGTAGCAATACCTAGGCTCTCTGCCTTTCGGAACATAATGGCCTTATCTCAGTGACGCGATTTCTCGAGATTGCGTGCCCTTTTGGTGACTAGCACGTGACGGGTGCGGTTACGTTGTTTCTCACTCCCGTATGTGTCTTGTGATGAATATGAAATGGCCCGGGTAATCAATGCCTATTAGTTATGTTCCAATTGCCGTTCTAGAGTACTAAGTGCGTTGAGCCATCTGCCTCTGAGGTTTACATGTCCCGTGAGGCGTGTGCCCCAGATCCTTTCTCGACTACGCAAGCAGGTGTGTCCCAATGGCCTTTACTCCTACTCCGGAGGGTGGCTTGTTTCCTCCAGAGGTTACGGCATGGTTCCGCATGGCCAGGGCCCATCGAGCATATGATCGGCTGATTCAGTTCGACCTTCTGGGGAAGCGCTGGCCTCTGAGGCTTCAGGGGACCCAACCTTGGGGCGAGGGATGATTTTGCCTTTCATTATAGGCTGGCACGTCTTTGTGTTCTTTTAAGACATGTTTTGGCAATGTTGGAGGATCCCAGTCCGAGTGGGCCGAGGGATCCAAGGTCTTAGATGCTGGATGGCAAATTGGATATGACGTTTGGGGATGAAGCCAATCTCCTTAACGTCTCCGTTTTTATTTATTTTTTATGTTTCGTTTCCAGTTCTGAGCTTGGGTGAATGGGGCTGGTCTCGTTGGCTTTCTCATTCACCTTGGGCGGTCACCCGATGGGTGCTGCCTTCATTTTTATTTTCGATCGGATTGGATGTGTTTAATTTGTTTTTCTTAAGCTCATGTCTGTTAGATTTTCGTTTTTGAGAACGTTCTTCTCTGAAACCGATACTTGCAATTTGGTTCACGTGGGCACTTCCTCGGAAGTTGCACACTTTTTGAATAATAAAATTATGCTTTCTAGTTCATTTATCGATCCTTTGGGTCGAATTTTCTTGGACCTTGGGCAGTTCTAGAGTGTCCTTGGCAGGTACTGGTCGGACGCTTTTCGGCTGTTACCTGGGTCCATGTCACCCTCGTGGTGTGGATTTAATCCTGTTGGATTATTAATGTCACTTGGCCTATTGCTATGGACTCCGGGCTCGGATCCTATCGAAGTATGAGGCCTACTGTTTAAATACAACCCCTCTGATTGGAGGGTTGTAAGTACCGATCTAAGGTCGGCTAATCAGGCTACTCGCCTAGGATACGGATCTGTTTTTTTGCAGACGTCGTCATGGTTTTTCAGGTCCCTGGGGACTCAGAACCATAATTTCCATTCCTTTGGAGTTGGGAGATGTGAGTGACCTATGTGGTCTGGTGTTCCGAGTGGCGAACTATTTGTGGCTTCACTCAAAGTTCTTACAGATGCTGACTCTTTAGCCTATTAAACATTTTCTTACAATGGCAGAGTCTCCTTCCTTACCGCCTTGGCTGGATCATCTGGTCTGGAAACGCGGGCTTCTTCCTCTGCTCAGAGTTGCATTACTCTAAAAGGTGGTGTGCAGGGTTTCCCTGCCTTCTATGTGGAGCTGCGAGGTTCCAGCTTTTACCCTGTTTTAGAGGTTTCTCTTTGGAAGATCGATGCTACAAGAATCTCTGGTTGTCTCTTCCATATTATACCCTTGGTCTGACCACGGTCTCGACGTTCGGGTGTTCTGCGTCCCCATTGCAACTCTAGCCTTGGGGCTTAACAATGAAGAGTCGAGGTCGGTTACAGACGGTCACCCTTCTGGGGTCAAGTAGTTGACCATTTATCCTTGCTGTTCCATTAGGGCTTCGGGGAGGGCGCCTTACGTTTATCTTTATGGCAAGCAAGGTCCAGGGTTCTCATTCACTTTCGGGTGTTGGTGCTCCCTTACCAGTGTGTGTATCACGGGTTAACGCTTGTCTACGTGATTTCCTTGCGAGCCAAGTATACTGAGTGCCGAATTCTTAAACTGTTCAGGAGCTCTTTCAGACTCTTGGGTTTGAGGCTGTTGCTAGATCGCCAAGTCTACAGACTTTATATGGTGCGCTCCTAATCATAGGAGGCAGCTTAGGGTTCCTTTGGAAGTTAGATCTTTTGATCAATTCCGTTTTCGAGGACCTTGGCCTAGGGCCATGTCTCTCCCTAGATGGGTGTGGACAGTTCGGTCTCACCTTAGGTGTTTGTGGTCCTGTGTGCCTCTCTCAGAGGGCTCTGCTTTCGTGGGAGATGCCTATCTACCTGTGGCTTAGGCTCTAGGTCTTTCTGACGGGTCCCTACTGGTCTGCTGGAGCATTTGATGTTCCTGTAGACTCCAGGTGTCTTTCAACTGGGTTGGGGATATGGCTGAGGGGTATCGTCTCTATGGTAGGGTGGTTTTCGGTTGTTCTCGTTCCCTTCTCTTCTAGAGTGGGGGTTGGGTTCTCCTGGTTCGGAGTTACCTTAGTATCTGATTGTGTCCCACGATGGCTTAATGGTAAACTATGTTTCCTGAAAGCTGAAGGTCAGGAGTTCCAATCCAGCTATGGCTATATACTCTTCATAATGCAAGTCCTAAAAATATCCTTGCCTAAAGCAGCCTTATATGGCAACCTATGGGTCCTTGCTTTTCCCTTCTTGCGTTTTCAGAATCCTGGAAAGGGAGATGCAATGTAGTGAATGGTTCCACCGTTCCTGCAGCAGGAGGCTGAGGGTTTGAACCTTGTTGGGGCTTCTGCTAAATGTTGGATTGTGATATATAGAGGTTTGGGGTCTGAGGGCCCTCCTCACTTGGGAAGTGTTCCCTTTTTGGGGAAGACAGCAGTGTAGGGGGTCTCGTACCCGTGCACAATGCCTATCCTGAATCACGGTAGCATGCTGTTTGTAGTAGCGGTCAGGGGTCTACCCGGGGGCTTTGTTCCTCGTTGACCTTTCCTTTCTCTTGCAGAGGTCTGGGACTCTTGTTTTCAGTCTTGATTAGCCTTTGGGCTGGGACCATTACCCTGGAGGGAAGCTCGGGGATTGGTTATCTATGAAGTGTTGACCGTTTTTATTCCAGAGTCGGTCCTCCCTGTTGGTGGGAAGACTTTTGATGTCCTCCTCTTCCTACTGGCATCTGGTACTGGGAGGTGACGCTCATGGTGCCCGGTATTCTGAGGGCTGTGAGCATTTGGAAGGTTAGCAGTTTGATTCCAGCCACAGCTATTTGCACTTTGAATGTGTGCTAGCAGGCTTTAAAACGCCTTTCGGTGGTTTGGTTTTCGTGATGCTTGAGTCAGCTTTCCTACCTGGAAGCTGGTCATTGAGAGTTCCTGTTCAGACGGTTTAATGTTCTCTTGGAGAACTCTTTCTTAACTGTTGGGATACTTATCCTATTGCCGCTGTCTCTGCTAGCCTAGCCTGCAGGTTTCAATCTGATACGAGGCAGCAGGGAACTCTTGTTTCTCTGACGTACCTTAGGGTATGTGACTGGATCAGGGATATGAGGGTGTCCCTCGAGTCCTTTTTGGAACGTGTTCCCTGTGTATGGATCTCTTTTTTTTTTTTTTTATTCGGTCCTTGTGTTTCTAGGGAGTTCGTCTCCCTGGGCGCTACTATCGTAAGACAACCTTGTGTTGTTCTGTTTGTTGAGCCATGTGGAATGCTCCTTTTAGATTTTTCCTGGGAATCTGTTCTCCTTTTTGGGGCCAGATAGCGGTCCTTGTCTTGTGGCTGGGTACCTTCATGGGAGTCGTGACCCGCGGGGCTGACTCCTCGGAGGCTGTTTGGGCTTGATGAACTCTGGGACTGGGTGGTCTCTAGTTCGGCTTTACTGGTGGTGTAACTAATGTGCAGTTACCTGGGCTTCAGGTTTTCACCCATGTCGTCTATATTTTTATAGGGTGTTGGTAATTTCATGCTGTGGTGCCTTTCGAAGGGGCCATCTTTTTGTACCCACCGTTGTTTGCATTCAGTGTCCTCTAGCTTGGGTATTGTTTTCCCAAAAGTAATGAATGCAGCTGTGGACTCTTAAGAAGAAAAACATAAATTATGCTTACCTGATAATTTTCTTTTCTTCTGACGGGAAGAGTCCACAGCTCCCACCCGTGTTTTTATCTATGAGGCGGCTGTAAACTTTTGTTCTTCTGGCACCTTTTTTCACCCTGATATTTCTCCTACTTTTCCTTGTTCCCTTGGCAGAATGACTGGGGGATGAGGGGAGTGGGGGAGGTATTTAAGCCTTTGGCTGGGGTGTCTTTGCCTCCTCCTGGTGCATGTATTGCATAAATACATAGATACACATATAACTACATATGCAAACATACATTTTTTGTTTTTAAATAATTTTTATTAGATTGTGTTATTATGAGTAACTCTACTTTTTAAAGTATAGTTGATGTGTTTAGTGCAACTTGTTTTGCAAAACAGTCAACCAGAGCTCTGAGGATGCAGTAATCATTCTAGTGTAAATCGCGATTGCACTCACGCATTCGTGTTTACTTTCAACTTGTAATACCATCGCTAAACCCGATGTGCACAAACATCCGCGATAAAAACATTTTGCTTGCTTGTAATTGTTAGTGTGCCACTCGTTATCTGGCCATATATGTCTAGGATGTAATCATTTGTATCTTATTTTCTTTCATACAGGTGGTGCGAGTCCACGATTCATTACTTCTGGCAATTACCTTCCCTACTACTTGCAGGAGGCAAAGATTCCCAAACCCCAAAAGCTCTATATAAACTCTTCCACCGCACACATACCTAAGTCTTTTCTTTGCCTCTGCTGGAGGTGGCTGAAGAATGTAGATGTGCATGTGTTTTTTTCAGACAGATGGGTTTTCAGTGTATTTTGAGGCCCAGTTTCCCCTCAGTGTGCAGTGCTTGTTAGAGGGTTGTATTTGGGGTATTGTTTATGATTCTTTTATTAATCTCATGGGAATTTCTTCATAATATCTCCATAATCGGTCGCAGGACTTGTCTGTTGCCTCCCTTTATGGATTTACAATATACTCCTATTCCATAACATCTACTGATATGTTTCAGTATTGGTTTCGCTGTCTGCTACTTAGATGGTGGACGAGTGTCTGCTGGTAAGTATTATTTTTTTTTTTATTGTTATCAGGGCCAATGATTACACAAAAAATGCGCACTGGGCAATTAATTGAAAAAAAATTGCCAGCCCGCAAGAAAATGTACTCGCCCGTGTGTGTCTGCATGTGTGTACATTATTACATTAAAAATTAAAAAATACGGGGGCGAGGCCACGCCGTGCAGGGACATGGACGCACATTAGCAGCACTCCGTTAATGCCTAGGATCTCAGCCGATATATAACCCACTAGGAGCCCAAACTTCTGCTATAAAACAGTCAGACCGGGATCAATATAACTCCCCTACACCCGACATCGAGCGGAGATACTTACAGACCGGAGGGACTCTTGCAGAGGGTCTCTGTGATAAAGAAGCACCGCCATCTTGCCTGGAGGCCACGGCGATCAGAGCCGGGTAAGCAGGGTGAATTGCCTCACATTGTCACTCACTGTTAGCGGGTGGAGCCGTAGCCATAAATAACCACACAGCCGAGAACACTCAAAAGAGACAGACACAGGGCGCCTTGCAGAGCGGACTTGCCGCCACAATATCAGCTGCTCCCGACCTGTTATTCCTCGCTGGCCCACAGTAGCACAAATAAACCAGCCGGTGCTCACTCCGGATCTCTAACTGGCCACAGTAGTTAAAGGCAGGGCAGCGGGCTGCAGTCCACTTTGCTCCGGGTAGTTAACCCACATTAATTCATTATACCTCCACGTGACCTCCACGGCCTTAAATAAATAAATAAAAAAAGAAAACTATATATGGTTGTTTTTTTTTCTCTCTTCCTGACTATAAGCCTGCAGATACGTCACAAATGCAACTTGGCCACTATAAGTTTTAAGTATGTATTAGACCTGCCTAAAAAAGGGAGGAGGGGAAGAAAAGGGGTGATATAACATAAAATACCCCCAGCTCACATTATTAAATTAATAGGCCTGAAATTTAACTCTATCAGTTAGGGGTATCCATATCAGCAGGGCAATAACCTGCGAACCGGCCTATCAGAAATGGCGGCGAGAAAGGGCCCTAAACAAGATAAGCATACTAAACCTGCTAATCTGGTACCCTTGGTGTTCTCCTTTTTCCAAGTCCCTGACACCCCTACCACAGAACAGTCATCTACAGCTGTTTTGGGGACGGAGTCCCAATCAGACGGCGAGGCTAACCAACAGGACCCGTTGCATGCTATTCAATCTCAAATAGCGGGGCTGCCCACCAAAACAGATATCGAATCCCTTAAATCCTTTATTAAAGAAGAATTGAGAGACCTAAAGAAAGACCTCAATGAAATGGGCTCTAGAATAGACTATTTAGAAGAAGGCCAAGATACTTTGAACAACCTAGTGAGCTCCAATATGCAACAAATTTCAATCCAAGACTCCATGCTACAAAATCTGCATGATAAAATTGAGGACTTGGACAACAGGGGGAGAGACGGAACAATCTTAGAATCAGAGGAATCCCCGAAGACATCTCACAGGAACAACTGAGATCTTACGTGTTAGACTTATTTCAGTTTATCTCTCCTCACTCTCCACGTCTTACTGCTGAAGATGTGGAGAGGATACATAGAGCCCTGAGACCGCTTCCAAAGCCACCTGCTCCCCCAAGAGACGTCATTATGCGTTTCTTGAAGTACACCCTCAAGGAAGAAATATGGCAGGCTGCAAGATCAAGACAAACCATTTCATTTCAAGGACATAACATACAGATCTACCAGGACCTCAGCCCACAAACTATACAACGCCGGAAATAAGTGCGATTCATCACCAATGCTCTACAAGAGAATAATATAAAAGATACCGGTGGGGCTTTCCATTTAGCCTAATAATAAATCATAATTACTCATACTTCATATACAAAAATTTTAGTGATCTGGACAGCCTGGCCAAACACTTGAACATTCCCATTGTGCCTCCACCCGACAGTACAATGACAATCCCACCTTCTCAGCTCTCCATGGAAACTTCCAAACCTAAAGAACAACGCCCTCAATGGAGTAAGGTTCTACCAAAGCGGAGAATAAGAAATCCTCTACCATCCCCTGAACCACCACTGGACTAAAATATGGACTACACATAATCCTCATACTGGGGTTAACCCCAGATTTTCCTCAATCGTGGGAACCAGAAGGAAAGTAAGGTGAGAGGGTCTCTCTCTTGCCGGATAGGGGCGTAAGACCAGATACAGAATCACCAGAGGGACAAATGACCACTGACATTCATCCTAACATTTGTTACATATTGATAAGTTTAACCTAGTTTTAGTACTTGGACTGTTTACTTGAAATTGTTTTGGTTTACGTTCTTCCAGTGGTTATATTTCAATTTTGTTTGTTCAAGACTTTCCCCCAAGTCAGGTAATTGAATCCTGCATAACCGGGTTGCTCTCAACTTGGTTTATTGACCTGAAAAGCTTTACCTCCGATAGCTCCAGACTCCCTCAGAGATAGGAACCAAATGGAGAGTGGGGTAAGTGGATTCCTCTTACTAACCAGAAACCTTTGACCTGATGTGGAGAAGTCAAGGAGATTAATGTATATAGACATTCATCCTAGCACTGGCTCCTCAATAATAAGTTTAGTTTTACTACTTTGTCTGGACTGTTTATTTAACATGGTTCACTGCTTACATTTTTCTTTTCTCAAATTTTGCTTACCTGGGAGGTTTCCCTAGTTAAATAATAGAGTTCTACATAATTGGAGCACCCTTAACTGAGTTCAATGTTTTAAGAAGGCTCCTATGTGTTTTTTTATTAACTCCTAATGTCATTTGCATACTGAGAATACACCTTGGCATTGCTACCCCCCCCCCCATTCATGGTGTATAACAAGGAAAATACACTTACTGTTTACATTGTTACAAGAAAATATTCAATTGTTTGTCATTTTTGTGATTTATGTGCAGCTTTGCTCCGTGTCTCTGATGTTATCTACTTATAACTCCACCTACTATGTAATTTGCAGCTCTAGTCAACATTATATAACCCTTAAAATCCGTTACTATGTCCCCAGATCCAGTAATCATTAAAATCATTTCCCATAATGTTAAAGGGCTCAATATACCCCAGAAGAGGTCCATAGTGCTTAGGAATTATTCAAAAATTAAAGGTAGCATAATCCTGATGCAGGAAACACATTTTAAGAGGGGTCGCGAACCACAATCCTTCAAAAATTTGGGCAATCCTTTTTCACCTCAAACTCCGCCAAACGTAACGGAGTAGGCATCCTCATACACAAAACTTTACCATTTAAAGTAACCTCGATTAGTAAAGATAAAGAGGGGAGATATATTGTTGTCACAGGATACCTGTTTAGTAAACAAATTACGATAGCTAACATTTACGCACCAAATAGTAACCCATCCCAATTTTTTAAACAACTATGCAACCACCTTCTGGAGATAACAAAGGGGAGTTTGATACTAGGGGGAGATTTTAATGTTGCCCTAAATCCTACTTTAGACTGTTCCTCTGGCACATCATCAGTCACAAACAAAACATTAAACTCAATTAAATCAAACTTAGCTAACCTAGCTATACACGACCCATGGCGAATTTTTCACCCATCTACAAAAGATTATACATTCTACTCTTATCCCCACCGATTATACATGAGAATCGATTATATCTTAACAGATGTTACTAGCCTGGCCTTGGTACAATCTACAAAAATACATTCCATTACATGGTCAGATCACGCCATAATTAGCTGCTCTCTTAAATGGCCTACATCTCAAAGATTCGACAAAGTTTGGAAACTTGATGAAACTTTGTTGAAAGACCCTATGATCCATGCACAAATCACAACATCAGTAGAAGAATATTTTAGACTAAATAACACTCCAGATGTTAGTATTCAAAGCATCTGGAATGCACATAAATGTGTCATAAGGGGGGAACTAATTGCTATGAAAACAGCTAAAGTTAAACAACAACAAACATACCTGAAATCTTTATTAGAGGACCTTAACAAACTTCAAGAAATTCACAAACAATTTCCACATAACAGATCCCTTCAAGATAGCTTGGAACATAAAGGACAGCAATTAAACTTGCAACTAGGTATAGACGCTAAACGCAGGGTGCTATATCTTCAGAAGAGATACTATGAAGGGGCTAATAAACAAGGGAGATTTTTGGCAAGGCAACTTAAACAAAGAACAAATAAACGCTACATACTACACATAACAGATGATTCAGGAAAACAGTGGTCCTCCTCACAGGACATAGCGAATGCTTTTAACAACTACTATACCAAACTATACAATCTGGGTCGGGCCCAGCCAGAACCAAACAAACGACATACAGAATTATCTAAGACACCTACATCTTCCTAAACTAACTACCGAACAACAAAGTGAATTAGAAACCCCCTTCTCCCTAGAGGAACTCAAACTGGCCATTAAGTCACTCCCCACTGGGAAGTCCCCAGGACTGGATGGACTGGGAAATATATACTACACTAAATTTAAAGACCTTTTAGCTCCCCAATTGCTAGCTTATTTCCATGAAATTGACAAAGATACACCCTTTCCCAAACAGGCCCTACAGGCCCACATAGCTATAATCCCTAAGCCCAATAAATCTTCTAATCAAATAATGAACTACTGCCCAATTTCACTGTTAAATAGACATTAAACTCTATGCAAAAATTATAGCAAATAGGATTAATCGAATATTATCATCCCTTATACATCAAGACCAGGTTGGCTTTGTTCCCAATAGGGAGGCAAAGGACAACACGGTCCATAATTTACATTTACTTAGATACGCAAAGGAGAACGGTATCCCTTCTGTCTGGCTTTCCACCGATGCGGAGAAGGCCTTTGACCGGGTCAACTGGTCTTACCTCAAAGCAACACTTCACACATTTGGCATAGGAGAAGTCATGCTACATAGAATTTTTGCACTCTACCTACACCCTACCGCCCAAATTTCCGTAAACGGTATTCTCTCTGATTCTTTCCCAATCACAAACGGGACTAGACAGGGATGCCCTCTATCCCCAATTTTATTCACCTGTTTCATAGAGACTTTCGCCACCAAAATTAGAAATAATATATATATACCGAGTATAACTCTCAAAGATGATGAATACAAATTGTCTATGTTTGCCGACGATGTTCTCTTTTCCCTAACAACGCCAGAAAAAATACTCCCCAACTTATTACAAGAGCTAAAACTATTCCAAAACGTTTCCAACTTCCTAATAAACCCAAATAAATCAGAGATTTTAGGAATCTGTCTTACCCCACAGATGGAGGGGCAAATTAAAACCCTTTGTCCGTTTAGTTGGTGCAAGGACTCGCTGAAATATCTGGGCATTTTACTAGCTGACAACCAAGAGACGGTGTTTAAATTAAATTACATTCCAATCAAAAATGCATTAGTTAGAGACCTCTCTTCTTGGACATCCATGGGCAGAATACACACTCTTCACATGGCTGGGCATGGCTGGGCAGAATACACACCATTAAGATGAATGCTTTCCCCAGACTCCTATATATCCTGCAAACCCTCCCTATCCCTTTACCACACAGTTACATACCACAACTACAACACATTTTTAGCTCTTTTATCGGGGATAGAAAACCACCCAGAATAAACAAACAAGTCATGTCACTCCCTACACTCTCGGGTGGGCTTGGAGTACCAAATATAGAATCATATCGACAGTCTGTATTTCTTCAAGGTATTCTAGACTGGAGAATACATACACATCAAAAACGTTAAGTGGCCCTGGAGGGGAACCTGAGTCCCGATATAAATCTTAGATCTGTATGCTGGCACCCGAACATTAAGCACTTACTGGGATCAATAACCAACCCTATTACAGTTGAAACTATACAGGCTTGGGAGGCGGCTAATAGATCAAACCAATTTTTATCATCTAGGCCTGGCCCATTAACCTCTTTAACTTATAACGATGAATTTTTGCTTATGGCACTACTGAATTCCCCCATAGACTTAGACACATACCAAATAATAGAGAATGAACACCTGAAGGACTTGAACATCCCTTGGGCGTCTAGTTGGTTTTCGTACAGGAGGGTTCACCATTACATTACAACTCATAAACACACTCTTAACCTAAACCGCCCACTAACTAACCTTGAGAGACTATTCACATCAGCCCCACCTCTCAAACGCACCTTGTCTCACATTCACAAACTTTACACACAACCCCACCCCCAGGACACATGCCATATTATATTGAAACATGGGAAAAGGAACTGGGTACAAACATCACCCCCCAGATGGCGACTACTATTTTCCAAAACACAAAATCTTCCTCCACATCATCAGCCATATTGGAGATACTACATTGTTGGTACTTAACACCGAAGCGCATGCATAGATTGTTCCCTAAAACCAAAAACAGATGCTGGAGGTGCGGGCATGTGGGCAGCGGTATGGGCCACATGTGGTGGTGGTGCAACCTAATCAATCAGTACTGGAGAGATATAATAACGGAAATTGAAGACATCTTATAAACAACCTTTCCCCTAGATCCAAGGATCTGGCTGTTAAATAAATCTATTAAAATCCCTAACAAAACGTACAAGCTCCTCTTTAGAGTAATGGTTAACAGTGTAAGAGTCCTAATCGCCAAAAACTGGAAGTCTAAAGAAATTCCCTCCCTGAAAATGTGGAGATCAAAAGTTACTAACTTGCTTGAACTAGAAGAATATAGTACATATAAACTAGAAAATAGAGACCCGTTCATTGAATCACAGGCAGCGTGGGAACAGTACCTGGGAAAAAAGAAAAAAATTAACTATATTGAACCAGAGGGAACCACATTAGCCCTCGAAGTATAACATGCCTAAAAACTTCACACAGACTGCACTAGACTAGGAGCTATAATAAAATGTACATTTATATAACTTTATGAGAGTTACAGGGACACAGGGAGCTGTGATGCTGCAATTATTATTGTTCATTGTTAATTTTATTAAGAATGGAATCCAAACTGTAACGTTTATAATGTATTCAAGAATAACTAATGCATTGTTGCTTACTCCTCTGGATTCTTAATAAAAAGAAGTTGGAAAAAAAAAGTTGAAGTTGGAAAAAAAAAGGAAAAAAACATAATTTATGTAAGAACTTACCTGATAAATTCATTTCTTTCATATTAGCAAGAGTCCATGAGCTAGTGACGTATGGGATATACATTCCTACCAGGAGGGGCAAAGTTTCCCAGACCTCAAAATGCCTATAAATACACCCCTCACCACACCCACAAATCAGTTTAACGAATAGCCAAGAAGTGGGGTGATAAGAAAAAAAGTGCGAAAGCATAAAAAATAAGGAATTGGAATAATTGTGCTTTATACAAAAAAATCATAACCACCACAAAAGGGTGGGCCTCATGGACTCTTGCTAATATGAAAGAAATGAATTTATCAGGTAAGTTCTTACATAAATTATGTTTTCTTTCATGTAATTAGCAAGAGTCCATGAGCTAGTGACGTATGGGATAATGACTACCCAAGATGTGGATCTTCCACGCAAGAGTCACTAGAGAGGGAGGGATAAAATAAAGACAGCCAATTCCGCTGAAAATAATCCACACCCAAAATAAAGTTTAAATCTTATAATGAAAAAAACTGAAATTATAAGCAGAAGAATCAAACTGAAACAGCTGCCTGAAGTACTTTTCTACCAAAAACTGCTTCAGAAGAAGAAAACACATCAAAATGGTAGAATTTAGTAAAAGTATGCAAAGAAGACCAAGTGGCTGCTTTGCAAATCTGATCAACTGAAGCTTCATTCCTATACGCCCAGGAAGAAGAAACTGACCTAGTAGAATGAGCTGTAATCCTTTGAGGCGGAGTTTTACCCGACTCGACATAGGCATGATGAAACAAAGATTTTAACCAAGATGCCAAAGAAATGGCAGAAGCCTTCTGACCTTTCCTAGAACCGGAAAAGATAACAAATAGACTAGAAGTCTTTCGGAAATCCTTAGTAGCTTCAACATAATATTTCAAAGCTCTAACTACATCCAAAGAATGCAACGAGTTTTCCTTAGAATTCTTAGGATTAGGACACAATGAAGGAACCACAATTTCTCTACTAATGTTGTTAGAATTCACAACCTTAGGTAAAAATTTAAAAGAAGTTCGCAACACCGCCTTATCCTGATGAAAAATTAGAAAAGGAGACTCACAAGAAAGAGCAGATAATTCAGAAACTCTTCTTAGCAGAAGAGATGGCCAAAAAAACAAAACTTTCCAAGAAAGTAATTTAATGTCTAGCGAATGCATAGGTTCAAACGGAGGAGCTTGAAGAGCCCCCAGAACCAAATTCAAACTCCAAGGAGGAGAGATTGACTTAATAACAGGTTTTATACGAGCCAAAGCTTGTACAAAACAAAGAATATCAGGAAGACTAGCAATCTTTCTGTGAAAAAAAGAACAGAAAGAGCAGAGATTTGACCTTTCAAGGAACTTGCAGACAAACCTTATCCAAACCATCCTGAAGAAACTGTAAAATTCTAGGAATTCTAAAAGAATGCCAAGAAAAAAGATGAGAAAAACACCAAGAAATGAAAATAATATATCTTCCTAGATACAGTTTTACGAGCCTGTAACATAGTATTAATCACAGAGTCAGAGAAACCTCTATGAATGAGAATCAAGCGTTCAATCTCCATACCTTCAAATTGAAGGATTTGAGAACCTGATGGAAAAAAAGGACCTTGTGATAGAAGGTCTGGTCTTAACGGAAGAGTCCATGGTTGGCAAGTGGCCATCCGGACAAGATCCGCGTACCAAAACCTGTGAGGCCATGCTGGAGCCACCAGCAGAATAAACGAACGTTCCTTAGAATCTTGGAAAAAGAACTATAGGCGGAAAGATATAAGCAGGATGATACTTCCAAGGAAGTGACAATGCATCCGCTACTTCCGCCTGAGGATCCCTGGATCTGGACAGATACATGGGAAGCTTCTTGTTTAGATGAGAAGCCATCAGATCTATTTCTGGAAGTCCCCATATTTGAACAATCTGAAGAAATACCTCTGGGTGAAGAAACCATTCGCCCGGATGTAGTGTTTGGCGACTGAGATAATCCGCTTCCCAATTGTCTATACCTGGGATATGAACCGCAGAAATTAGACAGGAGCTGGATTCCGCCCATACAAGTATTCGAGAGACTTCTTTCATAGCCAGAGGACTGTGAGTTCCTCCTTGATGATTGACATATGCCACGGTTGTGACATCGTCCGTCTAGAAACAAATGAACGACTCTCTCTTTAGAAGAGGCCACGACTGAAGAGCTCTGAAAATTGCACGGAGTTCCAAAAATGTTGATTGGTAATCTCACCTCCTGAGATTCCCAAACCCCTTGTGCTGTCAGAAACCCCCATACAGCTCCCCAACCTGTCAGATTTGCATCTGTTGAGATCACAGTCTAGGTTGGAGGAACAAAAAGAAGCCCCCTGAACTAAACGATGGTGATCTGTCCACCACGTCAGAGAGTGTCGAACAATCGGTTTTAAAGATATTAATTGAGATATCTTTGTATAATCCCTGCACCACTGGTTCAGCATACAGAGCTGAAGAGGTCGAATGTGAAAACGAGCAAAGGGAATCGCATCCAATGCAGCAGTCATAAGACCTAGAATTTCCATGCATAAGGCTACCGAAGGGAATGATTGAGACTGAAGGTTTCGATAAGCTGAAACCAATTTCAGACGCCTCTTGTCCGTCAGAGACAGAATCAAGAACACTGAATCCATCAGGAAACCTAAAAAGGTTACCCTTGTCTGAGGAATCAAACGAACTTTTTGGTAAATTGATCCTCCAATCATGTTCTTGAAGAAACAACACTTATAAAAGACTGAAAAGGTTCTTTCTAGAGAAAATGAGCAAAGGGAATTGAATCCAATGCTGTGGCCATAAGACCTAAAACTTCTATGCATATATAGCAACTGAAGGAAATAATAGAGACAAAAGGTACCGATAGACGGAACCCAATAACATTATCCCTTGTCTGATAGAGACAAGGACAGTGACACAAACTATCTGGAAACCTAAAAAAGGTGACCCTTGTGTGAGGGATCAAGAGCTTTAGAAAAGAAGATCCTCTAACTATGTCCTGAAGAGTAAGTGAATCATATGAGATTCCGCATCCTCAGAAAATAATCTGAATGAAAACAGAAAAATGAAAATATGCATTTATTGTATCTAATGAAAACAAATAATGCTATCAAAGACCATAAAAAGGCAAAATAGTTTGAATAAAACTCCAAAACCCGGTTCCTCAAAAGAAACTGGAAGAAATACCCCAGAAGATTCCAGGTCTGAGCAGCGCTTGAACCCCATGGGTGCCCAGCCATGCTTTAACAGTACCCAAAATATATAGGACGGAAACACAGTTAAAGAAAGTGTTAGCCTTGCTGGAATAAAATCAAAGATATTTTGGACAAAATAAATTTCAAAGAAGCCTTAACCTGCCCCTTACCAGCCAAGCTGGAATACGGCACGTACATTGCAAAATTAGGGAGCTGATTTCGAACTCCAATTATAGACATGTTACTTGGAAAAGAACTCAGGAATTCGTTCCTTAATAAGAACAACCAAACTAGTATAAGCTTAAAGTTTTAGTCTTAGAACTCAACCTTGAAGCCCAGAGTAACAGTTAAGAATTGAATCCAATTATAAAACAAATAATTGATTATCTTAGAACAAAGGAAATATGGATTTATTTATTTTTATTTTTATTTCTTAAAAAATCACAAAATTCTTCTAGCTAAAAAAGCTAAAGACATAGATTAACCCTCATTTGCGAAAATATTCAATAAAATGAAGACACAAATGAAATTATTAGCATGATAGTCCGGATTAAAGGACCAGCCAATACAGTGGACTTGCATAATCAATAAATGCAAAACAACAAGACAAATGCAACAGCACCTAGTCTAGTAAATGTTGTCCCTTTAACAATGCTAAAATAAATCATAATCTGATACTTGATCTTAAAGTAAACAGAGAAAATGAAGCAATTGCAATATCCAAATAAATCACAGGACCAAAAAAGTACCTGAAACTAAATAATTTTCCATAAATAAGATACAACTATCTAAAGGAAAATAAATACTATTTTGCTATAGAAACAATAGCATAATTAGCAGAATTAGAGATAGCCCCAATAAATTGGAGAACCCTCCAAATTGAATTTAACTGCTGGCAAAGAATATAGTTTAAAACCTTTGAAGAAGGAATAAAAGAAAATTCTCAGCCTATTCCATTCCCTAGTATAGGGAATTGGAAAGAAAACCTCTAAAGAAATAAATAGGCAGAAATAATGTCAGCTAGTCTTAAAGAACTAGTTACCTTAATATCCAAAATAATCAACACCTTTTCAACAAAGAACAAATGTACTTTAATAATTGAAAAATAATAAAAAAGTAGATTTGTTAGTGTCAATATCTGATGAAGAAAATTTCTGAAAAAAACATCATCAGAGAAGGATAAATCAGTATGTTGTTGGTTATTTGAAACTTCAATAATTAAAAAAGAAGTGAAAAAGACCTAAAAATTTTATTAGAAGGCACGAAGTCAGACAAAGCCTTTAACATAGAATCAGAAAAATATTTCTTATAAATCTTCTAAATATTTCTTGTAAGAAAAGAAAATATATAAAGCATAAATACTAATGGAATCCGCATGTAAAAGTATAACATAATATCTTATAACAAACCATAGCTAAAGATAAACATTTATAACATTTAAAATAAATGAACTTAGCTTTGGTAGAACTGAAACTCAGTTAAGCGTTTTTCCAAAAGTGGCTTCTGATTCAGAGTCCATTTGAGACATCTTGCAATATGTAATAGAAAAAACAACATATAAAGCAAAATTGATCAAATTCCTTAAATGACAGTTTCAGGAATGGGAAAAAAATGCCAATGAACAAGCTTCTAGCAACCAGAAGCAATAAATAATGAGACTTAAATATTGTGGAGACAACAATGACGCTCGAATTTTTTAGCGCCAAAAAAGCCGCCCACATTATTTGGCGCCTAAATGCTCTTGGCGCCAAAAATGGCGCCACATCCGGTAACGCCGACATTTTTTGGCGCAAAAACGTAAAAAAAAAATGACGCAACTTCCGGCGACACGTATGACGCCGGAAATGACAAGAAAATTTTTGCGCCAAGAAAGTCCGCGCCAAGAATGACGCAATAAAATGAAGCATTTTCAGCCCCCGCGAGCCTAACAGCCCACAGGAAAAAAAGTCAAATTTTAAGGAAAGAAAAAATTGAATTATTCATATGCATTATCCCAAATATGAAACTGACTGTCTGAAAATAAGGAACGTTGAACATCCTGAATCAAGGCAAATAAATGTTTAAACACATATATTTAGAACTTTATATAAAAGTGCCCAACCATAGCTTAGAGTGTCACAGAAAATAAGACTTACTTACCCCAGGACACTCATCTACATGTAGTAGAAAGCCAAACCAGTACTGAAACGAGAATCAGTAGAGGTAATGGTATATATAAGAGTATATCGTCGATCTGAAAAGGGAGGTAAGAGATGAATCTCTACGACCGATAACAGAGAACCTATGAAATAGACCCCGTAGAAGGAGATCATTGAATTCAAATAGGCAATACTCCCTTCACATCCCTCTGACATTCACTGCACGCTGAGAGGAAAACCGGGCTCCAACCTGCTGCGGAGCGCATATCAACGTAGAATCTAGCACAAACTTACTTCACCACCTCCACAGGAGGCAAAGTTTGTAAAACTGATTTGTGGGTGTGGTGAGGGGTGTATTTATAGGCATTTTGAGGTCTGGGAAACTTTGCCCCTCCTGGTAGGAATGTATATCCCATACGTCACTAGCTCATGGACTCTTGCTAATTACATGAAAGAAATACAGCTTGTTGTTATAATCTCACAAACTTGTATTCTTTATTTTTGTATACAATCCTGACATTGGTCTAATTATACAATCATTGAACTATGGAATAGTGCAAAATTAGACTTTAGTGAACAAGTATTGATATATTTGAAGCAAATATTGAAATGTCACTGTACTGAACTCAATACAGAACTACCTTATCTATAAACATGAAATATTGTTGAAACTGTTAACTGGGATGTTAAACTTACAATCATAAACCCCACCAAGTCTTGACACCTCAAACTCTTCTGCTTGCTCTTCATCATTTTCAAGATGATCAAAAGGGATTGGAACCTCTGCAACTAAATGATGTTTCATTTGTAGACCTTTTGTATGTCTTGCAACACATCTTTGATGCATATGTTTGTTCTGCTAAAACTAACTATACTAATTAGGACATATTAAACAAAAATATGTAATCCAATTACATATTTTTGTTTAATATGTCCATAGTATATTACATTTGAGAAAATCTCTAATTCAATTTTAAATCTAGAACCTTCTGAGTTTTCTTTGTCAGGCCATGTTTTGAAGGATATCACAGATGTTGCCTGAAGAACTCCTTCAATATCTTCAAAGCGATCTCCAAAGCTGGACTCTAGTGCTTCCAGAAACTTATTTTTTGAACTCTTGAAGGCATCATCCTTTCCTTTCAACTGCACTTCTTCAAACCTAGCTGTGCCTTCTTCGTCATAATGAATAGAATGAAGAAGTGACCCAGGTACAGGCCTGAAACAGATATGATCAAATGATCAAAACCTTTTATAAAACAAAAAAATAGTACATACCTCTCTTTCAGAGCGATCAGTATTTTTTTGTCACTTCCAAACTGTTGTGGATATCTGCAATACTTGTATTTCGGTTCTGAAGAGTGTTGGACACAGTGTTGCATAGCTGTAAAAACACATCATACATGAAGCAAGTATACTGGACCATTGACAGACTTGTAGCAGCTCTATAAATGCATCTGGCTTTTGCTTGCTGTTCTCCTCTCACACCTTTTGCATCAGGAGATTGAACCTTGAAATAAACAGAAAGTATAATATTGATCTGCTTATCTCTCCTTTGTATTCTTTCTCTCTCTCTCTCTCTGGGATATTTTGGTTTCTTAATTTTAAGAGAGAAAGAGGGAGAGAGAGAAAGAGAGGCAGAGAGAGCATGAGAGGGGGGGAGATGTATAGAGAAAGAGGAAGGGAGAGAGAAAAAGAGGCAGGGAGAGAGAAAAAGAGGCAGGGAGAGAGAGTGAAGGAGAGCAGCACATGAGAGATAAAAGGAGATAGAAGTAGTTAGAGGGAAAGGGACAGAGGGAGGAACAGTGGGTAGGCAGAAATGGAGGGAGAGAAAGGGGGCTCGAGAGAGAAATGAGGAGAAAGGAAAGGTGGGACAGAGAGAGCAGAGGCAGAGGTTTACACACCTCATCAAGATGTGGTATGATTGTTTTGTAACCTTTGAGGAAATGGTCAAGTGCACGCCAGAAGTGGCCTACCCATCATGTCCCATCTGCTTGTGTAGGCAATAGTGTCTTCATTTTTAAACAAGCATAACTGTTCTTAAAGGGACAGTTAAGTCCAAAAAATACTTTTATGATTCAAATAGGGCAAGTCATTTCAAACAACTTTCCAATTTACTTTTAGCACCAATTTTTCTTTGTTTGCTTGGTATTCTTAGTTAAAAGCTAAACCTAGGAGGTTCATAGGCTAATTTCTTAGACCTTGAAGGCCGCCACTAATCTGAATGCATTTTAACAGGTTTTCACCACTAGAGGGCATTAGTTCATGTATTTAATACAGATAACTTTGAGCTCACACACGTGAAGTTACCTAGGAGTAAGCACTGATTGGCTAAAATGCAAGTCTGTCAAAAGGACTGAAATAAGGGGGCAGTTTGCAGAAGCTTAGATACAAGGTAATTACAGAGGTAAAACGTATTATTATAACTGTGTTGATTATGCAAAACTGGGGAATGAGTAATAAAGGAATTATCTATATTTTTAAATAACAAAAATTCCTGTGTTGACTGTCCCTTGAAGATATGCACGGTTGAAGAAGAAAAGCGGACTTCAGTTTGTGGGAGGAGTCTGTTGACACACAAAACTCAGCATCCCTGGTGCTCTAGCTGCACCGAGGCTTCTCCTATCTACCGCCATTTGAGTGCAATCCCATTGCCCTTGCACGCCTGGCCCTGTATCCGAGACAATGGGAGAGCAAGTTAGAGGAAATGGTCTCTCGTCTGGAGCCTTTGTTAGATAGCGGAAGGATCCATAATATTATATTATCCAGAACTGTGTTTCATGGCTTTTTCAAAGAGTAAATCAGCCTCTACATACATAATGATAACGCTGGGGTATCTATATAACTGTCACTTTCTTTTATATATTGATAGACTGGGTTATAATTAAGCATTGTATTTATCTAACTGCATGCTTAGAAGACTGTCCTTTTAATAGCTCCTCTACTGGTTCCACTGGGTAATTCCTTCTCCAATCTTTATTTTGTGAAGTAGCTCTGATCGACTGCTGGAGACTTTGCTTGATTGGGACATAACACTGACATATAGCTACTAGTCCCAACCTAAATCCACCATTTCACTGGACTTGAGCTCCACCCACACTGCTCCACTTTCTCACTTAGACTTAGAGGCCTCACTATTCTTTTTTCACGTGTCCCGTAGCAGACTCTTCTGATGATTGTATTCTGTATTCTTTCATTTGTAATACTACTTCTCCCCGCACCCACAATCCCTTCTCACTTACATATTTTGTGTTTCTTGTTTTTCCTTCTATCTGGTTTACCTTCACACCTTTTTATGGATACATTTCTAGGGATTAGCAAAGTTGATTCTTCTACAATGCCCCCAAAAGTGAAAGACAGAAAAGGGAGAACTAGTATAGGTAGCACAGATTTAGGATCTGTTGATCTCACACCCAGTTCTAATACGATCATTGATACTAACAATTTAATTAAACAAATTTCTGACATTTTCTTGCCCCAGTTCAAGGGAGTAAAGACAGAATTAACACAGTTAACAAATGAGCTTAAGCAATTTTCTAACAGATTAGTGGAGATCAAAAGCAGAATATCTGATATAGATGATCTGCAACACTCTTAAGAAATTCTAATCAATACACAAACTAAAAGTATACAAACACTTTAAACACACCTAGATGAATTAGAGGACAGGACAGGCAGAAGCAATCTTAAAATAGTGGGATATTCAGATCTTATGAAATTTGTCTCTTGTACACTACCACAGGTCCTTGAAATGCCAACAGACCCCCCCCCCCATACTAGTGGGGAGGTTACACAGGCTAGGGACCAACAATAGGAAGGGTAATACAATAACCAAAAAAGACCAATAATAGCAACATTTTTAAACTTTCAGGACAAACAAAAAATACTATCATATTACAGAAAGAAAGGACCTTTTGAAATTAACAAGGAACGTATACTTTTGTTTCAGAACTTCTCTGCGGAGACCTTAAACAAAAGAAGAGAATTTGCTCCTTGGTACAAAAGAAGATAATTTTCACCTTGGTGCTCCCAGCTGATCAATTCCACTATGATTTATCCTGCAAAAATCTAAATATATCACAACACTAAAACAATTCTTCTTGATAAGATAGAAATTAAGCAGTTCTTGGAAAATACTAACCTATAGCAGAACTATGAATAGGATCAGGTATATATCCGCTATTTATTTAATTTTTTCTCTCTCTTCCTTTTTCTTTTTTTCCCTCTCTCCCCCCTCTTCTTTGTATACAAGATGTTGTGTCCAACCATAGGAGGTCATTTATAAATGAAAAATGTGATTGATTTTCTCTCTTGGAACGTGGGAGGATTCTCCTCTCCGGCCAAGATGAAAAAAATAATTAATCACCTCAAAAAATATAAACCCGATATTGTCTTCCTACAAGAGACACATTTGAGCTGCCAGGAAGCTGAGAAACAGGATGGGTTGGATTGGAGAGGTGATCTCGGTTGCCTTGAAAAATCGAAAGAGGGTGGTGGCTTCTATTTTTAATAAAATCTTAAATTTCCAAATCATATCACAAGATAAAGATCCAGAGGGGAGATTTTTTATCTTAGAAATAGAGACTAATGGTTCTTTTGTTTTACGCTATGTAATCTATATGCGCCAAATGAATGTCAGCCGGATTTCTGGGATAAATTATTTGTCAAACTATTCAGTTTAGTAAATACTCAAATGATTATTAGGGGAGATTTTGATAGCGTTTTTGTGTTAAGAGAGCCTATCGATCTAAAAAAAGAGTCAGAGATTTTAGCAAATTTTTCCAAAAGTCTAAAGCTGAAAGACATATGGAGAGTACAACATCCTGATGAAAGATGCTTTACATGTGAATCTAAAGCGCATCAAAACTCTCTCAAGAATTGATATGTTCTTAGTTAGTGAAGCTTTATTATATACAGAATATACAGATATTCAAAATATAATTATGTCGGATCATGCAATCATTTCACTGTCTGTCCAGGTTGGGGACAGATGGAAAAACCAATGTGAAAAATTTTTCTTTCCTTGCTTTGTATCCTCCAACGTCAATTTTAGAAACTGGCTGATAGCAAAATAGAGGGGTTATGTCTCTTTTAATAAGGAATACTCCTCCAAGACAGAAATATTTTGGGAGGCAGCAAAATCATATCTTAGAGGGGAAATAAAAGATTATCTGTTAAAAAGGAAAAGGAAGTTCAAAAATAGGGACATTCAGCTGGCTAATCAACTTAAAAATAAGTATGCTAGATATATAGAAAGCCCAGATAGTAATAATTGGAATAACTATCAAAACGCTAAAACAGAGAGAGATCTTTCTCGACCAGCAACGGACTCAAGAAGAGATTAAAAATAAAGCAATATTTGGTAGGTTCTCCGTGAAGTCGGCTAAAATGCTAGCTAACCTTTCTAGAAGCAGGAAAAAAAACAACTATATTGGGACAATTACAGTAGAGGGAACTAAATACAACACTCCAAAGGATATCCTAATGCAGTTCCACAAATGCTATAAAAATATAAAAATGACATTAACAAAGATGTTAAAGAGTGTTTTTGGGGTGATATCAACCTCCCGAAAATCCTACCCGACCAAATATCATTGCTAAACAAAGAGATTACAATAGAAGAAACAATCAAAGCAATCAATGATTTAGCTACAGGCAAAGCACCCGGCCCTGATCAATTACCATCTGAATTCTATAAAATTCTCAAAGAATCAATTGCCCCCACACTTACTAATTTATTTAATGCATACTTTATACAACATACAAAACCATCCAAATACTTTAGCACTTCCAACATTATACTTATACTCAAGAAGGACAAGGACCCAAGTTTAATGGACTATTATAGACCTATCTCCCTATTGAACAATGATTACAAGATCCTAGCTAGTATAACTGCTAATCGACTGAAAACCGTAATAGGAGAGGTAATACATCCAGATAAAACCGGTTTAATCCCTGGTAGAACAGCTCAGACGAATATAAGAAGAGCCATGACACTGATTGATTGTGTTCTGTGTGATGATAGTAGGAATTCAAAGTATAAGCAAGACTTTGCCTTACTAACCGTAGATGCAGAAAAAGGAATTTGATTCTATTCTATGGGATCACTTATTTATGGCTCTAAATAACTTTGGTTTCTCAGGCCATTTCTTAAGCTATATCAGATCAACATATCAGAATCCAGTTTCCTTCTCGAGTATAGTTTTCTTTCCCCGGCCATAACTCTATATAAAGGCACAAGACAGGGCTGTCCCTTATCCCCGCTACTATTTAATATAGCCTTAGAACCTTTAGCAATAAAATGTTGAGACAGATTAGAGGGCATTAACATAGGTCAACAAAATTCTACTCTCTCGCTGTTATGCAGATGATATCTTATTCTATATTGGGAACTCTAAAAGGAATATACCAATACTTCTGAATATTATCGCGGAATTTAGCAAATTTGCTGGCTACAAAAAATTAATCTTAAAATACAGAGAGCACAGCAGCACTATTGCAAAGGAGTCACAGGGCAAAAATAAAGTAAAACAAAATTTACCTTTATTTAGACGTGTTAAAAAGTACACAACACCAAACACCAAAGTTTGGTGTTGTGTACTTTTTAACACGTCTAAATAAAGGTAAATTTTGTTTTACTTTATTTTTGCCCTGTGACTCCTTTGCAATAGTGCTGCTGTGCTCTCTGTATTTTGGTATTTATTTTTCGGCTGCACCGGCCGTTTGTATTCAGCAAGCACCCCTGTGACCTGCTTACTGCCTGGATCAGTCAGCCCCTGTTCACGGATCTCGCCGGAACTGCCGCATCTGTAGCGGCTTGGCCTTTGTGTGAGAAAAAAATTAATCTTACAAAATCAGTTATCTTATGGGTGATTTAAAAAAAAAACTTGCAGATTTAAGCATTAAATATTTGGGGATAACTATATCCAAAAACCCGGAAGAATGGTATGATATTAATTACATTCCTATCTGGCAAAAATGTTTCTTGGAGTTAAAATGCTGGAGTAAATTGCCTTTGACCCTGTCTGCAAAAATAGCCTTGATAAAAATGTGGTTATTCCCAAAAATCCGCTTTTTGTTACAAAATATTCCTTTATTCATAAGGCAGATATTAAAAATGTGACTCTAACTGTTCCCGTATTCTCTGGGCTCCATTGAAACCACGTATATATCATTATTCAGACTTACACATCCCAAAAATATGGGAGGTATTGCTTTCCCCAATATTAAAAATTATAATTGGGCCTGTCTGTCCAAAATAGCCTTATATTAGCTCACAGAATGTGACCATGTCACAAACTATAAAATAGAAGAAGCTATGATTGCTTTGTAGTCTCTCAAAGCTCTTCTATATTCAAACCAGCTTACATTTATTAAAGATTATACAATGTAGTCTTAGTTTGGAGTAAAGTATGTACACATTTTGGGATAAACCATAAATTATCTAAATATCTCCCTATCCGGGGAAACCCGGACTTTGAAAGTTGCTCTACCTTTACTGCTTTCAAAGTTTGGTCTTCCAAAAATCTGAAATATATTATTCAACTGATAGATCCACTCACCAAACACATTAGAACATTTGATTTACTAACTAGGGACTTTAATTTAGATAAGAAATCTTTTTTCGCCTACCTGCAAACCAGACATTTTATTATTAGTCAGAATTCTGCGGAGGGAAATCAGTGGACATTGGGTACACTTGACTTAATCATTGATAGATTCTGTCTAGGCAAACACTCAATGACCTTTTATAGAAGTCTAACTTCTGCATCTTTAGAAGCCAAAGTTAATAAGCTTTTTCAATCTTGGAGCCTTGATATCCCAGGTATCTTGATTTCTTTCAAAAAAGCTTTTCCAGAGTTATGAATTATTCGTCTGTTATAGCTGCGAGAGAATCACATTTCAAACTTCTGAACAGATCATATCTTACGTCCAAGTCAATGGCAAGATGGAACACTCAGGGAGTTAATGCTTGCTCTAGATGCAATTTTCCTGCCGCTGATTTTTTACTTGTTTTCTATACCTGTCCAAAAATTCAAAAATGGAGACAAATAGAGTACTGGTTAAACAGATTCTTGGTGGACAGAAAAGAGAAGTGGTAGGAGAAAAGCGCAAATGGATGCTTAAACCTATATGAGTATGTCTTTAAGAAAGGAAAAATATTGCTTCCGATACTTATTTAAACTAAAAATGTAGTCTTTTGCTTAAATATGCCATGAAGAAAACGGATTGTCTCCGTGTATTAATGCCTGAGAGTATTTAAGACAAACAACTAAAAGTACAACGACCTTCGCTCTGTATGACTATAACAATTTACTGTAACAAATTTACATTTTTTATATTAATGAGCCTATGACTAGAAACGTTTAGACCATTTGTAACAAATTTACATTTTTTATATTAATGTGCCCATGACTAGAAATATGTAGTCCATTTGTTTTAACATATTAAATATAATTTATTTGAATCAGTACTTTTAGTTGTTTGTCTTAAATACTCTTAGGCATTAATACACAGAGACAATTCGTTTTCTTCATGGCATATTTTAGCAAAATACTTCATTTTTAGTTTAAATAAGTATTGGAAGCAATATTTTTCCTTTCTAAAAGACATACTCATATAAGTTTAAGCATTCATTTGCGCTTTTTCTCCTACCACTTCTCTTTTCTGTCCACCACAAATTGATATTCAAAGGGGGAATATCAAAGGAGATTTAGCTTACCTTGAAAATTAGCAGCGCAAGAAAGATTTACCCAATTGCTTAAACAGAGTCTTGCCATCTAGAATTATTTTAGAGGCTATACACATTTTTTCTTATTTACACAAAAGAGTGTGCAGAATAAGTCATTGATTAACACCGCAATCTTATTAGCTAGGCAAATGATACTTAAAGGGCCATAATACCCAAATGTTTAAACACTTGAAAGTGATGCAGCATAGCTGTAAAAAGCTGACTAGAAAAACATAATTTATGTAAGAACTTACCTGATAAATTCATTTCTTTCATATTAGCAAGAGTCCATGAGCTAGTGACGTATGGGATATACATTCCTACCAGGAGGGGCAAAGTTTCCCAAACCTCAAAATGCCTATAAATACACCCCTCACCACACCCACAAATCAGTTTAATGAATAGCCAAGAAGTGGGGTGATAAGAAAAAAAGTGCGAAGCATAAATATAAGGAATTGGAATAATAGTGCTTTATACAAAAAAATCATAACCACCACAAAAAAGGGTGGGCCTCATGGACTCTTGCTAATATGAAAGAAATGAATTTATCAGGTAAGTTCTTACATAAATTATGTTTTCTTTCATGTAATTAGCAAGAGTCCATGAGCTAGTGACGTATGGGATAATGACTACCCAAGATGTGGATCTTCCACGCAAGAGTCACTAGAGAGGGAGGGATAAAATAAAGACAGCCAATTCCGCTGAAAAAAATCCACACCCAAAAATAAAGTTTAAATCTCATAAAGAAAAAAACTGAAAATCTAAGCAGAAGATTCAAACTGAAACAGCTGCCTGAAGTACTTTTCTACCAAAAACTGCTTCAGAAGAAGAAAACACATCAAAATGGTAGAATTTAGTAAAAGTATGCAAAGAAGACCAAGTTGCTGCTTTGCAAATCTGATCAACCGAAGCTTCATTCCTAAACGCCCAGGAAGTAGAAACTGACCTAGTAGAATGAGCTGTAATCCTTTGAGGCGGAGTTTTACCCGACTCGACATAAGCATGATGAATTAAAGATTTCAACCAAGATGCCAAAGAAATGGCAGAAGCCTTCTGACCTTTCCTAGAACCGGAAAAGATAACAAATAGACTAGAAGTCTTTCGGAAATTTTTAGTAGCTTCAACATAATATTTCAAAGCTCTAACTACATCCAAAGAATGCAATGATTTCTCCTTAGAATTCTTAGGATTAGGACATAATGAAGGAACCACAATTTCTCTACTAATGTTGTTAGAATTCACAACCTTAGGTAAAAATTCAAAAGAAGTTCGCAACACTGCCTTATCCTGATGAAAAATCAGAAAAGGAGACTCACAAGAAAGAGCAGATAATTCAGAAACTCTTCTGGCAGAAGAGATGGCCAAAAGGAACAAAACTTTCCAAGAAAGTAATTTAATGTCCAATGAATGCATAGGTTCAAATGGAGGAGCTTGAAGAGCCCCCAGAACCAAATTCAAACTCCAAGGAGGAGAAATTGACTTAATGATAGGTTTTATACGAACCAAAGCTTGTACAAAACAATGAATATCAGGAAGATTAGCAATCTTTCTGTGAAAAAGAACAGAAAGAGCAGAGATTTGTCCTTTCAAGGAACTTGCAGACAAACCTTTATCCAAACCATCCTGAAGAAACTGTAAAATTCTCGGAATTCTAAAAGAATGCCAGGAAAAATGATGAGAAAGACACCAAGAAATATAAGTCTTCCAGACTCTATAATATATCTCCCTAGATACGGATTTACGAGCCTGTAACATAGTATTAATCACAGAGTCAGAGAAACCTCTTTGACTAAGAATCAAGCGTTCAATCTCCATACCTTTAAATTTAAGGATTTGAGATCCTGATGGAAAAAAGGACCTTGCGACAGAAGGTCTGGTCTTAACGGAAGAGTCCACGGTTGGCAAGAGGCCATCCGGACAAGATCCGCATACCAAAACCTGTGAGGCCATGCTGGAGCCACCAGCAGAACAAACGAGCATTCCTTCAGAATCTTGGAGATTACTCTTGGAAGAAGAACTAGAGGCGGAAAGATATAGGCAGGATGATACTTCCAAGGAAGTGACAATGCATCCACTGCTTCCGCTTGAGGATCCCTGGATCTGGACAGATACCTGGGAAGTTTCTTGTTTAGATGAGAGGCCATCAGATCTATTTCTGGAAGTCCCCACATTCGAACAATCTGAAGAAATACCTCCAAAATATTGATCGGTAATCTCACCTCCTGAGATTCCCAAACCCCTTGTGCTGTCAGAGACCCCCACACAGCTCCCCAACCTGTAAGACTTGCATCTGTTGAAATTACAGTCCAGGTCGGAAGAACAAAAGAAGCCCCCTGAACTAAACGATGGTGATCTGTCCACCATGACAGAGAGAGTCGTACAATCGGTTTTAAAGATATTAATTGAGATATCTTTGTGTAATCCCTGCACCATTGGTTCAGCATACAGAGCTGAAGAGGTCGCATGTGAAAACGAGCAAAGGGGATCGCGTCCGATGCAGCAGTCATAAGACCTAGAATTTCCATGCATAAGGCTACCGAAGGGAATGATTGTGACTGAAGGTTTCGACAAGCTGATATCAATTTTAGACGTCTCTTGTCTGTCAAAGACAGAGTCATGGACACTGAATCTATCTGGAAACCTAAAAAGGTTACCCTTGTCTGAGGAATCAATGAACTTTTTGGTAAATTGATCCTCCAACCATGATCTTGAAGAAACAACACAAGTCGATTCGTATGAGATTCTGCTAAATGTGAAGACTGAGCAAGTACCAAGATATCGTCCAAATAAGGAAATACCACAATACCCTGTTCTCTGATTACAGACAGAAGGGCACCGAGAACCTTTGTAAAAATTCTTGGAGCTGTTGCTAGGCCAAACGGTAGAGCCACAAACTGGTAATGCTTGTCTAGGAAAGAGAATCTCAGAAACTGATAGTGATCTGGATGAATCGGAATATGCAGATATGCATCCTGTAAATCTATTGTAGACATATAATGCCCTTGCTGAACAAAAGGCAGGATAGTCCTTACAGTTACCATTTTGAATGTTGGTATCCTTACATAACGATTCAATATTTTTAGATCCAGAACTGGTCTGAAGGAATTCTCCTTCTTTGGTACAATGAAGAGATTTGAATAAAACCCCAGCCCCTGTTCCAGAACTGGAACTGGCATAATTACTCCAGCCAACTCTAGATCTGAAACACATTTCAGAAATGCTTGAGCCTTCGCTGGGTTTACTGGGACACGGGAAAGAAAAAATCTCTTTGCAGGAGGCCTTATCTTGAAGCCAATTCTGTACCCTTCTGAAACAATGTTCTGAATCCAAAGATTGTGAACGGAAATGATCCAAATTTCTTTGAAAAAACTTAATCTGCCCCCTACCAGCTGGGCTGGAATGAGGGCCGCACCTTCATGTGGACTTAGGAGCTGGCTTAGGTTTTCTAAAAGGCTTGGATTTATTCCAGACTGGAGATGGTTTCCAAACTGATACTGCTCCTGAGGATGAAGGATCAGGCTTTTGTTCCTTGTTGTGACGAAAGGAATGAAAACGATTATTAGATCTAAATTTACCTTTAGATTTTTTATCCTGTGGTAAAAAAGTTCCTTTCCCTCCAGTAACAGTTGAGATAATAGAATCCAACTGAGAACCAAATAATGTATTACCCTGGAAAGAAAGGGAAAGCAGAGTAGACTTGGAAGACATATCAGCATTCCAAGTTTTAAGCCATAAAGCTCTTCTAGCTAAAATAGCTAGAGACATATACCTGACATCAACTCTAATGATATCAAAAATGGCATCACAAATAAAATTATTAGCATGTTGAAGAAGATTAATAATGCTATGAGAATTATGATCTGTTACTTGTTGCGCTAAAGCTTCTAACCAAAAAGTTGAAGCTGCAGCAACATCCGCTAAAGATATAGCAGGTCTAAGAAGATTACCTGAACACAAGTAAGCTTTTCTTAGAAAGGATTCAATTTTCCTATCTAAAGGATCCTTAAAGGAAGTACCATCTGCCGTAGGAATAGTAGTACGCTTAGCAAGAGTAGAGACAGCCCAATCAACCTTAGGGATTTTGTCCCAAAACTCTAATCTGTCAGATGGCACAGGATATAATTGCTTAAAACGTTTAGAAGGAGTAAATGAATTACCCAAATTATTCCATTCCCTGGAAATTACTTCAGAAATCGCATCAGGGACAGGAAAAACTTCTGGAATAACTACAGGAGATTTAAAAACCTTATCTAAACGTTTAGATTTAGTATTAAGAGGACTAGAATCCTCAATTTCTAATGCAATTAGGACTTCTTTAAGTAAAGAACGAATAAATTCCATTTTAAATAAATATGAAGATTTATCAGCATCAACCTCTGAGACAGAATCCTCTGAACCAGAAGAACCATTATCAGAATCAGAATGATGATGTTCATTTAAAAATTCATCTGAAAAATGAGAAGTTTTAAAAGACTTTTTAAATTTACTAGAAGGAGGAATAACAGACATAGCCTTCTTAATGGATTTAGAAACAAAATCTCTTATGTTATCAGGAACACTCTGAGTATTAGATGTTGACGGAACAGCAACAGGTAATGTAACAGTACTAAAGGAAATATTATATGTCATGACAATCAGTACAAACAACAGCTGGAGGAACAGATACCATAAGTTTACAGCAGATACACTTAGCTTTGGTAGCTCCAGCACCAGGCAGCGATTTTCCAGAAGCATCTTCTGACTCAGTGTTAACGTGGGACATCTTGCAATATGTAATAGAAAAAACAACATATAAAGCAAAATTGATCAAATTCCTTAAATGACAGTTTCAGGAATGGGAAAAAATGCCAGTGAACAAGCTTCTAGCAACCAGAAGCAATAAATAATGAGACTTAAATAATGTGGAGACAATAATGACGCCCATATTTTTTTAGCGCCAGAAAAGACGCCCACATTATTTGGCGCCTAAATGCTTTTGGCGCAAAAAATGACGCCACATCCGGAACGCCGACACCTTTGGCGCAAAAGAACGTCAAAAATGACGCAACTTCTGGCGACACGTATGAACAGAAAAAAAATTTTGCGCCAAAAAAGTCTGCGCCAAGAATGACGCAATAAAATGAAGCATTTTCAGCCCCCGCGAGCCTAACAGCCCACAGGGAAAAAGTCAAATTTTAAGGTAAGAAAAAAATTGATTGATTCATATGCATTATCCCAAAAATGAAACTGACTGTCTGAAATAAGGAATGTTGAACATCCTGAGTCAAGGCAAATAAATGTTTGAATACATATATTTAGAACTTTTTAATAAAGTGCCCAACCATAGCTTAGAGTGTCACAGAAAATAAGACTTATTTACCCCAGGACACTCATCTACATGTTGTAGAAAGCCAGACCAGTACTGAAACGAAAATCAGTAGAGGTAATGGTATATATATAAGAGTATATCGTCGATCTGAAAAGGGAGGTAAGAGATGAATCTCTACGACCGATAACAGAGAACCTATGAAATAGACCCCGTAGAAGAAGATCATTGAATTCAAATAGGCAATACTCTCCTCACATCCCTCTGACATTCACTGTACGCTGAGAGGAAAACCGGGCTCCAACCTGCTGCGGAGCGCATATCAACGTAGAATCTAGCACAAACTTACTTCACCACCTCCATAGGAGGCAAAGTTTGTAAAACTGATTTGTGGGTGTGGTGAGGGGTGTATTTATAGGCATTTTGAGGTTTGGGAAACTTTGCCCCTCTTGGTAGGAATGTATATCCCATACGTCACTAGCTCATGGACTCTTGCTAATTACATGAAAGAAATATCACCTGAACATCTCTATGTAAAAAAGAAAGATATTTTACCTCAAAAGTTCCTCAGTAGCCACATCCCATTGTAAAGGATTTCTAAGCAGAATTTTAGTGTGTCTGTCCTGGGACAGCTGAAAGGATGAGCCTCGTGAACTCTCATATTATTTCACCAATCAGGTAAAGGAAGCTTACTATGAAATCTCATGAGAGTTAAGTGAAAGCTCATGAGATCACAGTAAGAGTTCATGACCTCAGCACTGCTGATGCTGATTGGCTGCTGTTCATTTCTTCATTTTTATTTTTACCTGCAGCTGTGAGCAGCTGAGTATAACTGTTTACACAGAACTTACTCTGCTGAGCTGAGGAAATTGTGAGGTAAAATATCTTCCTTTTTTACATAGAGATGCTCAGGTGATATTTTCCTGTCAGCTTTTTACAGTTATACTGCATCCGTTTCAAGTGATTTAGCATATGAGTATTATGTCCCTTTATATATTGGAAGGATAAGAAAACACCAAGTATAGCTGCATTCGTACATAATATAACATACCAAATAGGTTTGGACAAACATGACCCTCTAATCTTTCAAGATAATAAACTAAAAATGTTTATGGCCAAATGGGATAGGGCAATTTTAGATCAATCCAGAGAAACCCAATTTCAGATCATAAATTACTTTCGGGGCTCTCCCTTTTTTCTTCAATTGATAGTTCTTGATGACTACCCTGAGTTCCTTTTCTACCTCCTCCCCCCTTTACCCCCTTTTTTGTTGAGAATGTTAAACAAGAACCGTATGTGATTTATAATGTATGCTATGAGGTTTTTCATATCTATATACTAATTCTCGTATTTACTGTGCCATCTTTATTTGGTAACGGTCTGCTTCCATACTCCAAATATGTTTAAATATTCCAAGTTACTGTATCATTCTTCTAAAGGCAATTTTCTGAATGTGTATATACCACTTCTATTATGTTTTCTTAGCCGCATCTACTTGGATGATAAGAGTCTATACCGCATCATAAAGATATATGTTTAAAATTTGCATTTTTTATATATATGTTACATTATTTTGGTGTTTTTATATTCTGACTAGATTTTATAAGCTAAAGCAGCAGACTAATATCAATGTAAATTAGTATTGATGTAACCTTTTCAATCTACTGAAATATGACATTTGTGGTAATGACTCATTTTCTGATGTCTTCTGATGATTATATTGGTACAAACTGTATTGTCTTCTCAATATCATGTTACTTGATCTTTTTTTTGTGTTTCTTTTTTCTTGTTATAGCCATATACCACTGGCAAAGCCTTGATTGTGACTGAATATCTGAACTAACAATAGAGAAATTTATAGTAGTGAAGAATGGTCCTTGTACTGTAACTACTATTTGATAATGTGGTATCCTTATGTAGCCTATTTTAATATAAAATATAAAATCCCAACAATGTGCTGGTTAAATGGGAGAGTTATATACTTTAGTGTAACTGAAAATGTATTTGATTTATTTATTTATGCTCTGTATCTCTCCATTGTGCCCTGTGTGGCGGCAAACTTATTTTTTCTTTTTTGTATGCTGTACACATTGTTGGTCTTAAAGAGATTATATATATATATATATATATATATATATATAAAGAAGATATACACGGTTGAGTGACGCCTTGTGATAAAATAAATATAACCCTAGAAGTAGCTCTTTTAACTTCTGATGACTCATTATTGGCTGCTGTGTCCCTGACACTGAGCTCCAAGCGGTGACTCATGCAGTGAAGTGCAACAACATGCTTTCTCTATCCCTTTAATTTCTGCACAACTCCTCCATTTTTCCCCAGCATCACTGCTGCTCCATCAGTGCCTATAGCAACTATTTTCTCTTTCCACGACTGGTCAAGGTGTTGTCTAACTGCTGCATTTACTGGTAAGGAAATACAGAGCGCTCTGTCACATAAGCTGGTTAATATACAGACCAAAAGGAATCATTTTGAAAACCATGCCAAGAACACCGCACCTCATGATCCAATACATGTGACCACTGAATGCGGAAGTACAAGCACCAAACACAGTGCTATCACATCCGGACTAAATGAAGAGTGGTAAAGTATACCGGGCGACCCGTACTACAAGGGGATCACTAGCGGTTTTAAGGTATTGAAAGATTTAACGTATACCGGGATCTGTGATTGTCATAGTGGCTAATATCACTTTCCAGAGTTGGTTTAGCACCAACATAAGTGGCTAGTCGCTGACTGTTTAAGACTATATGTGGACATCAAGGAGCATACAGTTGCATTTATCTCCAGTTGATCTAGAGTAATCTCAGTGCCGAATTGCTGTTTGTCTCAGATTGGGACAGGATCCATATATGATTGAATTGTGCCATTTGTTTTTAATACATTTTTAACTGTGTTGTGTATGTATATTTTACCCTCTGGTGGTTTTGTACATTTTTTGAGTTGTAAGTATAAATGTATACATTAATTTTAATAGATAAATTATTTCCTTATCATACTAACTGTGGTTTTGCTTTGTAGCGCATCTTCTTTTTTCAGACATGCAAGGAAAATAAAGACTAATGCTAACCTGAGCAGCAGTTTCCTTAATTCCACTGGTGTTGTGCTCCTTATAAAATAGTGCATTAGATGCAACATCGCTATGAAGGTAGTATTGTGCTCCACAAAACATAAAGTGTCTGCTGTGAATGAAATAGGTGGCTACTCTGACATCAGTAACATCCAGAAAAACATAATTTATGTAAGAACTTACCTGATAAATTCATTTCTTTCATATTAGCAAGAGTCCATGAGCTAGTGACGTATGGGATATACATTCCTACCAGGAGGGGCAAAGTTTCCCAAACCTCAAAATGCCTATAAATACACCCCTCACCACACCCACAAATCAGTTTAATGAATAGCCAAGAAGTGGGGTGATAAGAAAAAAAGTGCGAAGCATAAATATAAGGAATTGGAATAATTGTGCTTTATACAAAAAAAAAAACCACCACAAAAAAAGGGTGGGCCTCATGGACTCTTGCTAATATGAAAGAAATGAATTTATCAGGTAAGTTCTTACATAAATTATGTTTTCTTTCATGTAATTAGCAAGAGTCCATGAGCTAGTGACGTATGGGATAATGACTACCCAAGATGTGGATCTTCCACGCAAGAGTAACTAGAGAGGGAGGGATAAAATAAAGACAGCCAATTCCGCTGAAAAAAATCCACACCCAAAAATAAAGTTTAAATCTTATAAAGAAAAAAAACTGAAAATATAAGCAGAAGATTCAAACTGAAACAGCTGCCTGAAGTACTTTTCTACCAAAGACAGCTTCAGAAGAAGAAAACACATCAAAATGGTAGAATTTAGTAAAAGTATGCAAAGAAGACCAAGTTGCTGCTTTGCAAATCTGATCAACCGAAGCTTCATTCCTAAACGCCCAGGAAGTAGAAACTGACCTAGTAGAATGAGCTGTAATCCTTTGAGGCGGAGTTCTACCCGACTCGACATAAGCATGATGAATTAAAGATTTCAACCAAGATGCCAAAGAAATGGCAGAGGCCTTCTGACCTTTCCTAGAACCGGAAAAGATAACAAATAGACTAGAAGTCTTTCGGAAATTCTTAGTAGCTTCAACATAATATTTCAAAGCTCTAACTACATCCAAAGAATGCAATGATTTCTCCTTAGAATTCTTAGGATTAGGACATAATGAAGGAACCACAATTTCTCTACTAATGTTGTTGGAATTCACAACGTTAGGTAAAAATTTAAAAGAAGTTCGCAACACCGCCTTATCCTGGTGAAAAATCAGAAAAGGAGACTCACAAGAAAGAGCAGATAATTCAGAAACTCTTCTGGCAGAAGAGATGGCCAAAAGGAACAAAACTTTCCAAGAAAGTAATTTAATGTCCAATGAATGCATCGGTTCAAACGGAGGAGCTTGAAGAGCCCCCAGAACCAAATTCAAACTCCAAGGAGGAGAAATTGACTTAATGACAGGTTTAATACGAACCAAAGCTTGTACAAAACAATGAATATCAGGAAGATTAGTAATCTTTCTGTGAAAAAGAACAGAAAGAGCAGAGATTTGTCCTTTCAAGGAACTTGCAGACAAACCTTTATCCAAACCATCCTGAAGAAACTGTAATATTCTCGGAATTCTAAAAGAATGCCAGGAAAAATGATGAGAAAGACACCAAGAAATATAAGTCTTCCAGACTCTATAATATATCTCCCTAGATACAGATTTACGAGCCTGTAACATAGTATTAATCACAGAGTCAGAGAAACCTCTTTGACTAAGAATCAAGCGTTCAATCTCCATACCTTTAAATTTAAGGATTTGAGATCCTGATGGAAAAAAGGACCTTGCGACAGAAGGTCTGGCCTTAACGGAAGAGTCCACGGTTGGCAAGAGGCCATCCGGACAAGATCCGCATACCAAAACCTGTGAGGCCATGCTGGAGCTACCAGCAGAACAAACGAACATTCCTTCAGAATGTTGGAGATTACTCTTGGAAGAAGAACTAGAGGCGGAAAGATATAGGCAGGATGATACTTCCAAGGAAGTGACAATGCATCCACTGCTTCCGCTTGAGGATCCCTGGATCTGGACAGATACCTGGGAAGTTTCTTGTTTAGATGAGAGGCCATCAGATCTATTTCTGGAAGTCCCCACCTTTGAACAATCTGAAGAAATACCTCTGGGTGAAGAGACCATTCGCCCGGATGTAACGTTTGGCGACTGAGATAATCCGCTTCCCAATTGTCTATACCTGGGATATGAACCGCAGAAACTAGACAGGAGCTGGATTCCGCCCATACCAGAATTCGAGATACTTCTTTCATAGCCAGAGGACTGTGAGTCCCTCCCTGATGATTGATGTATGCCACAGTTGTGACATTGTCTGTCTGAAAACAAATGAACTATTCTCTCTTTAGAAGAGGCCAAAACTGAAGGGCTCTGAAAATTGCACGGAGTTCCAAAATATTGATCGGTAATCTCACCTCCTGAGATTCCCAAACCCATTGTGCTATCAGAGACCCCCACACAGCTCCCCAACCTGTAAGACATGTATCTGTTGAAATTACAGTCCAGGTCAGAAGAACAAAAGAAGCCCCCTGAACTAAACGATGGTGATCTGTCCACCACGTCAGAGAGTGTCGTACAATCGGTTTTAAAGATATTAATTGAGATATCTTTGTGTAATCCCTGCACCACTGGTTCAGCATACAGAGCTGAAGAGGTCGCATGTGAAAACGAGCAAAGGGGATCGCGTCCGATGCAGCAGTCATAAGACCTAGAATTTCCATGCATAAGGCTACCGAAGGGAATGATTGTGACTGAAGGTTTTGACAAGCTGATATCAATTTTAGACGTCTCTTGTCTGTCAAAGATAGAGTCATGGACACTGAATCTATCTGGAAACCTAAAAAGGTTACCTGTGTCTGAGGAATCAATGAACTTTTTGGTAAATTGATCCTCCAACCATGATCTTGAAGAAACAACACAAGTCGATTCGTATGAGATTCTGCTAAATGTGAAGACTGAGCAAGTACCAAGATATCGTCCAAATAAGGAAATACCACAATACCCTGTTCTCTGATTACAGACAGAAGGGCACCGAGAACCTTTGTAAAAATTCTTGGAGCTGTAGCTAGGCCAAACGGCAGAGCCACAAACTGGTAATGCTTGTCTAGGAAAGAGAATCTCAGAAACCGATAGTGATCTGGATGAATCGGAATATGCAGATATGCATCCTGTAAATCTATTGTAGACATATAATGCCCTTGCTGAACAAAAGGCAGGATAGTCCTTATAGTTACCATTTTGAATGTTGGTATCCTTACATAACGATTCAATATTTTTAGATCCAGAACTGGTCTGAAGGAATTCTCCTTCTTTGGTACAATGAAGAGATTTGAATAAAACCCCAGTCCCTGTTCCAGAACTGGAACTGGCATAATTACTCCAGCCAACTCTAGATCTGAAACACATTTCAGAAATGCTTGAGCCTTCGCTGGGTTTACTGGGACACGGGAAAGAAAAAATCTCTTTGCAGGAGGCCTTATCTTGAAGCCAATTCTGTACCCTTCTGAAACAATGTTCTGAATCCAAAGATTGTGAACGGAATTGATCCAAATTTCTTTGAAAAAACTTAATCTGCCCCCTACCAGCTGAGCTGGAATGAGGGCCGCACCTTCATGTGGACTTAGGAGCTGGCTTTGATTTTCTAAAAGGCTTGGATTTATTCCAGACTGGAGATGGTTTCCAAACTGATACCGCTCCTGAGGATGAAGGATCAGGCTTTTGTTCCTTGTTGTGACGAAAGGAACGAAAACGATTATTAGACCTAAATTTACCTTTAGATTTTTTATCCTGTGGTAAAAAACATAATTTATGTAAGAACTTACCTGATAAATTCATTTCTTTCATATTAGCAAGAGTCCATGAGCTAGTGACGTATGGGATATACATTCCTACCAGGAGGGGCAAAGTTTCCCAAACCTCAAAATGCCTATAAATACACCCCTCACCACACCCACAAATCAGTTTAACGAATAGCCAAGAAGTGGGGTGATAAGAAAAAAAGTGCGAAGCATAAATATAAGGAATTGGAATAATTGTGCTTTATACAAAAAAATCATAACCACCACAAAAAAAAAAAGGGTGGGCCTCATGGACTCTTGCTAATATGAAAGAAATGAATTTATCAGGTAAGTTCTTACATAAATTATGTTTTCTTTCATGTAATTAGCAAGAGTCCATGAGCTAGTGACGTATGGGATAATGACTACCCAAGATGTGGATCTTCCACGCAAGAGTCACTAGAGAGGGAGGGATAAAATAAAGACAGCCAATTCCGCTGAAAAAAATCCACACCCAAAAATAAAGTTTAAATCTTATAAAGAAAAAAACTGAAAATATAAGCAGGAGATTCAAACTGAAACAGCTGCCTGAAGTACTTTTCTACCAAAGACAGCTTCAGAAGAAGAAAACACATCAAAATGGTAGAATTTAGTAAAAGTATGCAAAGAAGACCAAGTTGCTGCTTTGCAAATCTGATCAACCGAAGCTTCATTCCTAAACGCCCAGGAAGTAGAAACTGACCTAGTAGAATGAGCTGTAATCCTTTGAGGCGGAGTTTTACCCGACTCGACATAAGCATGATGAATTAAAGATTTCAACCAAGATGCCAAAGAAATGGCAGAGGCCTTCTGACCTTTCCTAGAACCGGAAAAGATAACAAATAGACTAGAAGTCTTTCGGAAATTCTTAGTAGCTTCAACATAATATTTCAAAGCTCTAACTACATCCAAAGAATGCAATGATTTCTCCTTAGAATTCTTAGGATTAGGACATAATGAAGGAACCACAAATTCTCTACTAATGTTGTTGGAATTCACAACCTTAGGTAAAAATTTAAAAGAAGTTCGCAACACCGCCTTATCCTGGTGAAAAATCAGAAAAGGAGACTCACAAGAAAGAGCAGATAATTCAGAAACTCTTCTGGCAGAAGAGATGGCCAAAAGGAACAAAACTTTCCAAGAAAGTAATTTAATGTCCAACGAATGCATTGGTTCAAACGGAGGAGCTTGAAGAGCCCCCAGAACCAAATTCAAACTCCAAGGAGGAGAAATTGACTTAATGACAGGTGTAATACGAACCAAAGATTGTACAAAACAATGAATATCAGGAAGATTAGCAATCTTTCTGTGAAAAAGAACAGAAAGAGCAGAGATTTGTCCTTTCAAGGAACTTGCAGACAAACCTTTATCCAAACCATCCTGAAGAAACTGTAATATTCTCGGAATTCTAAAAGAATGCCAGGAAAAATGATGAGAAAGACACCAAGAAATATAAGTCTTCCAGACTCTATAATATATCTCCCTAGATACAGATTTACGAGCCTGTAACATAGTATTAATCACAGAGTCAGAGAAACCTCTTTGACTAAGAATCAAGCGTTCAATCTCCATACCTTTAAATTTAAGGATTTGAGATCCTGATGGAAAAAAGGACCTTGCAACAGAAGGTCTGGCCTTAACGGAAGAGTCCACGGTTGGCAAGAGGCCATCTGGACAAGATCCGCATACCAAAACCTGTGAGGCCATGCTGGAGCTACCAGCAGAACAAACGAGCATTCCTTCAGAATCTTGGAGATTACTCTTGGAAGAAGAACTAGAGGCAGAAAGATATAGGCAGGATGATACTTCCAAGGAAGTGACAATGCATCCACTGCTTCCGCTTGAGGATCCCTGGATCTGGACAGATACCTGGGAAGTTTCTTGTTTAGATGAGAGGCCATCAGATCTATTTCTGGAAGTCCCCACCTTTGAACAATCTGAAGAAATACCTCTGGGTGAAGAGACCATTCGCCCGGATGTAACGTTTGGTGACTGAGATAATCCGCTTCCCAATTGTCTATACCTGGGATATGAACAGCAGAAACTAGACAGGAGCTGGATTCCGCCCATACCAGAATTCGAGATACTTCTTTCATAGCGAGAGGACTGTGAGTTCCTCCCTGATGATTGATGTATGCCACAGTTGTGACATTGTCTGAAAACAAATGAACGATTCTCTCTTTAGAAGAGGCCAAAACTGAAGGGCTCTGAAAATTGCACGGAGTTCCAAAATATTGATCGGTAATCTCATCTCCTGAGATTCCCAAACCCCTTGTGCTATCAGAGACCCCCACACAGCTCCCCAACCTGTAAGACATGTATCTGTTGAAATTACAGTCCAGGTCGGAAGAACAAAAGAAGCCCCCTGAACTAAACGATGGTGATCTGTCCACCACGTCAGAGAGTGTCGTACAATCGGTTTTAAAGATATTAATTGAGATATCTTTGTGTAATCCCTGCACCACTGGTTCAGCATACAGAGCTGAAGAGGTCGCATGTGAAAACGAGCAAAGGGGATCGCGTCCGATGCAGCAGTCATAAGACCTAGAATTTCCATGCATAAGGCTACCGAAGGGAATGATTGTGACTGAAGGTTTCGACAAGCTGATATCAATTTTAGACGTCTCTTGTCTGTCAAAGATAGAGTCATGGACACTGAATCTATCTGGAAACCTAAAAAGGTTACCTGTGTCTGAGGAATCAATGAACTTTTTGGTAAATTGATCCTCCAACCATGATCTTGAAGAAACAACACAAGTCGATTCGTATGAGATTCTGCTAAATGTGAAGACTGAGCAAGTACCAAGATATCGTCCAAATAAGGAAATACCACAATACCCTGTTCTCTGATTACAGACAGAAGGGCACCGAGAACCTTTGAAAAGATTCTTGGAGCTGTAGCTAGGCCAAACGGCAGAGCCACAAACTGGTAATGCTTGTCTAGGAAAGAGAATCTCAGAAACTGATAGTGATCTGGATGAATCGGAATATGCAGATATGCATCCTGTAAATCTATTGTAGAAATATAATGCCCTTGCTGAACAAAAGGCAGGATAGTCCTTATAGTTACCATTTTGAATGTTGGTATCCTTACATAACGATTCAATATTTTTAGATCCAGAACTGGTCTGAAGGAATTCTCCTTCTTTGGTACAATGAAGAGATTTGAATAAAACCCCAGTCCCTGTTCCAGAACTAGAACTGGCATAATTACTCCAGCCAACTCTAGATCTGAAACACATTTCAGAAATGCTTGAGCCTTCGCTGGGTTTACTGGGACACGGGAAAGAAAAAATCTTTTTGCAGGAGGCCTTATCTTGAAGCCAATTCTGTACCCTTCTGAAACAATGTTCTGAATCCAAAGATTGTGAATGGAATTGATCCAAATTTCTTTGAAAAAACGTAATCTGCCCCCTACCAGCTGAGCTGGAATGAGGGCCGCACCTTCATGTGGACTTAGGAGCTGGCTTTGATTTTCTAAAAGGCTTGGATTTATTCCAGACTGGAGATGGTTTCCAAACTGATACCGCTCCTGAGGGCGAAGGATCAGGCTTTTGTTCCTTGTTGTGACGAAAGGAACGAAAACGATTATTAGACCTGAATTTACCTTTAGATTTTTTATCCTGTGGTAAAAAAGTTCCGTTCCCTCCAGTAACAGTTGAGATAATAGAATCCAACTGAGAACCAAACAATTTATTACCCTGGAAAGAAAGGGAAAGCAGAGTAGACTTAGAAGACATATCAGCATTCCAAGTTTTAAGCCATAAAGCTCTTCTAGCTAAAATAGCTAGAGACATATACCTGACATCAACTCTAATGATATCAAAGATGGCATCACAAATAAAATTATTAGCATGTTGAAGAAGAATAATAATGCTATGAGAATTATGATCTGTTACTTGTTGTGCTAAAGCTTCTAACCAAAAAGTTGAAGCTGCAGCAACATCCGCTAAAGATATAGCAGGTCTAAGAAGATTACCTGAACACAAGTAAGCTTTTCTTAGAAAGGATTCAATTTTCCTATCTAAAGGATCCTTAAAGGAAGTACCATCTGCCGTAGGAATAGTAGTACGCTTAGCAAGAGTAGAGACAGCCCCATCAACCTTAGGGATTTTGTCCCAAAACTCTAATCTGTCAGATGGCACAGGATATAATTGCTTAAAACGTTTAGAAGGAGTAAATGAATTACCCAAATTATCCCATTCCCTGGAAATTACTTCAGAAATAGCACCAGGGACAGGAAAAACTTCTGGAATAACTACAGGAGATTTAAAAACCTTATCTAAACGTTTAGATTTAGTATCAAGAGGACCAGAATCCTCAATTTCTAATGCAATTAGGACTTCTTTAAGTAAAGAACGAATAAATTCCATTTTAAATAAATATGAAGATTTATCAGCATCAACCTCTGAGACAGAATCCTCTGAACCAGAAGAACCATTATCAGAATCAGAATGATGATGTTCATTTAAAAATTCATCTGAAAAATGAGAAGTTTTAAAAGACTGATTACGTTTACTAGAAGGAGGAATAACAGACATAGCCTTCTTAATGGATTTAGAAACAAAATCTCTTATGTTATCAGGAACACTCTGAGTATTAGATGTTGACGGAACAGCAACAGGTAATGTAACAGTACTAAAGGAAATATTATCTGCATTAACAAGTTTGTCATGACAAACAGTACAAACAACAGCTGGAGGAACAGATACCATAAATTTACAGCAGATACACTTAGCTTTGGTAGCTCCAGCACCAGGCAGCGATTTTCCTGAAGTATCTTCTGACTCAGTTTCAACGTGGGACATCTTGCAATATGTAATAGAAAAAACAACATATAAAGCAAAATTTATCAAATTCCTTAAATGACAGTTTCAGGAATGGGAAAAAATGCCAGTGAACAAGCTTCTAGCAACCAGAAGCAATAAATAATGAGACTTAAATAATGAGGAGACAATAGTGACGCCCATATTTTTTAGCGACAAAAATGACGCCCACATTATTTGGCGCCAAAAAATGACGCCACATCCGGAACGCCGACACTTTTGGCGCAAAAGAACGTCAAAAAATGACGCAACTTCCTGCGACACGTATGACGCCGGAAACAGAAAAAAATTTTGCGCCAAAAAAGTCCGCGCCAAGAATGACGCAATAAAATGAAGCATTTTCAGCCCCCGCGAGCCTAACAGCCCACAGGGAAAAAACATAATTTATGTAAGAACTTACCTGATAAATTCATTTCTTTCATATTAGCAAGAGTCCATGAGCTAGTGACGTATGGGATATACATTCCTATCAGGAGGGGCAAAGTTTCCCAAACCTTAAAATGCCTATAAATACACCCCTCGCCACACCCACAAATCAGTTTAACGAATAGCCAAGAAGTGGGGTGATAAGAAAAAAGTGCGAAAGCATAAAAAATAAGGAATTGGAATAATTGTGCTTTATACAAAAAAATCATAACCACCACAAAAAGGGTGGGCCTCATGGACTCTTGCTAATATGAAAGAAATGAATTTATCAGGTAAGTTCTTACATAAATTATGTTTTCTTTCATGTAATTAGCAAGAGTCCATGAGCTAGTGATGTATGGGATAATGACTACCCAAGATGTGGATCTTTCCACGCAAGAGTCACTAGAGAGGGAGGGATAAAATAAAGACAGCCAATTCCTGCTGAAAATAATCCACACCCAAAATAAAGTTTAATGAAAACATAAGCAGAAGATTCAAACTGAAACCGCTGCCTGAAGTACTTTTCTACCAAAAACTGCTTCAGAAGAAGAAAACACATCAAAATGGTAGAATTTAGTAAAAGTATGCAAAGAGGACCAAGTTGCTGCTTTGCAAATCTGATCAACCGAAGCTTCATTCCTAAATGCCCAGGAAGTAGAAACTGACCTAGTAGAATGAGCTGTAATCCTTTGAGGCGGAGTTTTACCCGACTCGACATAGGCATGATGAATTAAAGATTTCAACCAAGATGCCAAGGAAAAGGCAGAAGTTTCTGGCCTTTTCTAGAACCAGAAAAGATTAAAAATAGACTAGAAGTCTTTCGGAAAGACTTAGTAGCTTCAACATAATATTACAAAGCTCTAACAACACCCAAATAATGCAATGATTTCTCCTTAGAATTGTTAGGATTAGGACATAATGAAGGAACCACAATTTCTCTACTAATGTTGTTAGAATACACAACCTTAGGAAAAAATTCAAAAGAAGTTCGCAACACCGCCTTATCCTGATGAAAAATCAGAAAAGGAGACTTACAAGAAAGAGCAGATAATTCAGAGACTCTTCTGGCAGAAGAGATGGCCAAAAGAAACAAAACTTTCCAAGAAAGAAGTTTAATGTCCAAATGAATGCATGGGTTCAAAAGGAGGAGCTAGAAGAGCCCCCAGAACCAAAATCAAACTCCAAGGAGGAGAAATTGACTGAATGACAGGTTTTATACGAGCCAAGTCTTGTACAAAACAATGAATATCAGGAAGATTAGCAATCTTTCTGTGAAAAAGAACAGAAAGGGCAGAGATTTGTCCTGTCAAGGAACTTGCGGACAAACCTTTATCTAAACCATCCTGAAGAACTGTAAAAAATTCTCGGAATTCTAAAAGAATGCCAGGAAAAATGAAGAGAAGACACTAAGAAATATAAGTCTTCCAGACTCTATAATATATCTCTCTAGATACAGATTTACGAGCCTGTAACATAGTATTAATCACAGAGTCAGAGAAACCTCTTTGACCAAGAATCAAGCGTTCAATCTCCATACCTTTAAATTTAAAGATTTGAGATCCTGATGGAAAAAAGGACCTTGCGACAGAAGGTCTGGTCTTAACGGAAGAGCCCACGGTTGGCAAGAGGCCATCCGAAAAAAAATCCGTCCATGCTGGAGCTACCAGCAGAACAAACGAGCATTCCTTCAGAAGCTTGGAGATTACTCTTGGAAGAAGAACTAGAGGCGGAGAGATATAGGCAGGATGATACTTCCAAGGAAGTGATAATGCATTCACTGCCTCCGCCTGAGGATCCCGGGATCTGAACAGATACCTGGGAAGTTTCTTGTGTAGATGAGAAACCATCAGATCTATTTCTGGAAGTTCCCACATTTGAACAATCTGAAGAAATACCTCTGGGTGAAGAGACCATTCGCCCGGATACAACGTTTGACGACTGAGATAATCCGCTTCCCAATTGTGTATACCTGGGAAATGAACCGCAGAGATTAGACAGGAGCTGGATTCCGCCCAAACCAGAATTCGAGATACTTCTTTCATAGCCAGAGGACTGTGAGTCCCTCCTTGATGATTGATGTATGCCACAGTTGAGACATTGTCTGACTGAAAATAAATGAACGACTCTCTCTTCAGAAGAGGCCAAGACTGAAGAGCTCTGAAAATTGCACGGAGTTCCAAAATATTGATCGGTAATCTCACCTCCTGAGATTCCCAAACCCCTTGTGCCGTCAGAGACCCCCACACAGCTCCCCAACCTGTAAGACTTGCATCTGTTGAAATTACAGTCCAGGTCGGAAGAACAAAAGAAGCCCCCTGAACTAAACGATGGTGATCTGTCCACCACGTCAGAGAGTGTCGTACAATCGGTTTTAAAGATATTAATTGAGATATCTTTGTGTAATCCCTGCACCATTGGTTCAGCATACAGAGCTGAAGAGGTCGCATGTGAAAATGAGCAAAGGAGATTGCGTCCGATGCAGCAATCATAAGACCTAAAATTTCCATGCATAAGGCTACCAAAGGGAATGATTGTGACTGAAGGTTTTGACAAGCTGATATCAATGTTAGACTTCTCTTGTCTGACAAAGACAGAGTCATAGACACTGAATCTATCTGGAAACCTAAAAAGGTTACCCTTGTCTGAGGAATCAATGAACTTTTTGGTAAATTGATCCTCCAACCATGATCTTGAAGAAACAACACAAGTCGATTCGTATGAGATTCTGTTAAATGTGAAGACTGAGCAAGTACCAAGAAATCGTCCAAAAAAGGAAATACCAATACCCTGTTCTCCGAATACAGACAGAAGGGCACCGAGAACCTTTGTAAAAATTCTTGGAGCTGATGCTAGGCCAAACTGTAGAGCCACAAAACTGGTAATGCTTGTCTAAAAAAAGAGAATCTCAGAAACTAAAAGTGATCTGGATGAATCGGAATATGCAGATATGCATCCTGTAAATCTATTGTAGACATATAATGCCCTTGCTGAACAAAAGGCAGGATAGTCCTTACAGTTACCATCTTGAATGTTGGTATCCTTACATAACGATTCAATATTGATAGATCCGGAACTGGTCTGAAGGAATTGACCTTCTTTGGTACAATGAAGAGATAGAATAAAACCCCAGCCCCTGTTCCAGAACTGGAACTGGCATAATTACTCCAGCCAACTCTAGATCTGAAACACATTTCAGAAATGCTTGAGCCTTTGCTGGGTTTACTGGAACACGGGAAAGAAAAAAATCTCTTTGCAGGAGGCCTTAAATTGAAGCCAATTCTGTACCCTTCTGAAACAATGTTCTGAAACCAGAGATTGTGAACGGAATTGATCCAAATTTCTTTGAAAAGAACGTAAACTGCCCCATACCAGCTGAGCTGGAATGAGGGCCGCACCTTCATGGGGACTTAGGAGCTGGCTTTGGGTTTCTATAAGGCTTGGATATATTCCAAAGTGAAGATGGTTTCCAAACTGATACCGCTCCTGAGGATGAAGGATCAGGCTTTTGTTCCTTGTTGTGATGAAAGGAACGAAAACGATTATTAGACCTAAATTTACCTCAGATTTTTTATCCTGTGGTAAAAAAGTTCCCTTCCTTCCAGTAACAGTTGAGATAAAAGAATCCAACTGAGAACCGAATAAATTATTACCCTGGAAAGAAAAGGATAGCAAAGTTGACTTAGAAGACATATCAGCATTCCAAGTTTTAAACCATAAAGCTCTTCTAGCTAAAATAGTTAGACACATATACCTGACATCAATTCTATTGATATCAAAGATGGCATCACAAATAAAATAATTAGCATGATATAGAATAAAAATGCTATGAGAATTATGATCTGTTACTTGTTGCGCTAAAGCTTCTAACCAAAAAGTTGAAGCTGCAACAACATCCGCTAAAAATATAGCAGGAGTAGAGACAGCCCCATTAACCTTAGGGATTTTGTCCCAAACTCTAATCTGTCAGATGGCACAGGAGATAATTGCTTAAAACGTTTTAAAAGGAGTAAATGAATTACCCAAATTATTCCATTCCCTGGAAATTACTTCAGAAATAGCATCAGGGACAGGAAACACTTCTGGAATAACTACAGGAGATTTAAAAACCTTATTTAAACGTTTAGTTTAAGTATCAAGAGGACCAGAATCCTCTATTTCTAATGCAATTAATACTTCTTTAAATAAAGAATGAATAAATTCCATCTTGAACAAATACAAAGATTTATCAGCATCAATCTCTGAGACAGAAACCTCTGAACCAGAAGAACCATTATCAGTATCAGAATGATGATGTTCATTTAAAAATTCATCTGAAAAAAGAGAAGTTTTAAAAGACTTTTATGTATACTAGAAGGAGAAAATAACAGACATAGCCTTCTTAATGGATTTAGAAACAAAATCTCTTATGTTATCAGGAACACTCTGAGTATTAGATGTTGACGGAACAGCAACAGGTAATGTAACAGTACTAAAGGAAATTTTATCTGCATTAACAAGTTTGTCATAACATTTAATACAAACAACAGCTGAAGGAACAGATACCAAAAGTGATACACTTAGCTTTGGTAGCTCCAGCACCGGGCAGCGATTTTCCTGAAGTATCTTCTGACTCAGTTGCAACGTGGAACATCTTGCGATATGTAATAGAAAAAACAACATATAAAGCAAAATTGATCAAATTCCTTAAATGACAGTTTCAGGAATGGGAAAAAAATGCCAGTGAACAAGCTTCTAGCAACCAGAAGCAATAAATAATGAGACTTAAATAATGTGGAGACAAAAGTGACGCCCATATTTTTTTAGCGCCAAATAAGAAGCCCACATTATTTGGCACCTAAATGCTTTTGGCGCCAAAAATGACGCCACATCCGGAACGCCGACACTTTTGACGCAAAAGAACGTCAAAAATGACGCAACTTCCGGCGACACGTATGGCGCCGGAAACAGAAAAAAAATTTTGCGCCAAAAAAGTCCGCGCCAAGAATGATGCAATAAAATGAAGCATTTTCAGCCCCCGCGAGCCTAACAGCCCACAGAGAAAAAGTCAAAATTTTTTAAGGTAAGAAAAAATGATTGATTCAAATGCATTATCCCAAATATGAAACTGACTGTCTGAAAATAAGGAATGTTGAACATCCTGAGTCAAGGCAAATAAATGTTTGAATACATATATTTAGAACTTTATAAAAAAATGCCCAACCATAGCTTAGAGTGTCACAGAAAATAAGACTTACTTACCCCAGGACACTCATCTACATGTTTGTAGAATGCCAAACCAGTACTGAAACGAAAATCAGCAGAGGTAATGGTACATATATAAGAGTATATCGTCGATCTGAAAAAGGAGGTAAGAGATGAATCTCTACGACCGATAACAGAGAACCTATGAAATAGACCCCGTAGAAGGAGATCATTGCATTCAAATAGGCAATACTCTCCTCACATCCCTCTGACATTCACTGCACGCTGAGAGGAAAACCGGGCTCCAACCTGCTGCGGAGCGCATATCAACGTAGAATCTAGCACAAACTTACTTCACCACCTCCATAGGAGGCAAAGTTTGTAAAACTGATTTGTGGGTGTGGTGAGGGGTGTATTTATAGGCATTTTAAGGTTTGGGAAACTTTGCCCCTCCTGGTAGGAATGTATATCCCATACGTCACTAGCTCATGGACTCTTGCTAATTACATGAAAAAGTCAAATTTTAAGGTAAGAAAAAAATTGATTTATTCATATGCATTATCCCAAATATGAAACTGACTGTCTGAAATAAGGAATGTTGAATATCCTGAGTCAAGGCAAATAAATGTTTGAATACATATATTTAGAACTTTATAAAAAAGTGCCCAACCATAGCTTAGAGTGTCACAGAAAATAAGACTTACTTACCCCAGGACACTCATCTACATGTTGTAGAAAGCCAAACCAGTACTGAAACGAAAATCAGCAGAGGTAATGGTATATATATAAGAGTATATCGTCGATCTGAAAAGGGAGGTAAGAGATGAATCTCTACGACCGATAACAGAGAACCTATGAAATAGACCCGTAGAAGGAGATCATTGAATTCAAATAGGCAATACTCTCCTCACATCCCTCTGACATTCACTGCACGCTGAGAGGAAAACCGGGCTCGAACCTGCTGCGGAGCGCATATCAACGTAGAATCTAGCACAAACTTACTTCACCACCTCCATAGGAGGCAAAGTTTGTAAAACTGATTTGTGGGTGTGGTGAGGGGTGTATTTATAGGCATTTTGAGGTTTGGGAAACTTTGCCCCTCCTGGTAGGAATGTATATCCCATACGTCACTAGCTCATGGACTCTTGCTAATTACATGAAAGAAAAGTTCCTTTCCCTCCAGTAACAGTTGAGATAATAGAATCCAACTGAGAACCAAACAATTTATTACCCTGGAAAGAAAGGGAAAGCAGAGTAGACTTAGAAGACATATCAGCATTCCAAGTTTTAAGCCATAAAGCTCTTCTAGCTAAAATAGCTAGAGACATATACCTGACATCAACTCTAATGATATCAAAGATGGCATCACAAATAAAATTATTAGCATGTTGAAGAAGAATAATAATGCTATGAGAATTATGATCTGTTACTTGTTGCGCTAAAGCTTCTAACCAAAAAGTTGAAGCTGCAGCAACATCCGCTAAAGATATAGCAGGTCTAAGAAGATTACCTGAACACAAGTAAGCTTTTCTTAGAAATGATTCAATTTTCCTATCTAAAGGATCCTTAAAGGAAGTACCATCTGCCGTAGGAATAGTAGTACGCTTAGCAAGAGTAGAGACAGCCCCATCAACCTTAGGGATTTTGTCCCAAAACTTTAATCTGTCAGATGGCACAGGATATAATTGCTTAAAACGTTTAGAAGGAGTAAATGAATTACCCAAATTATTCCATTCCCTGGAAATTACTTCAGAAATAGCATCAGGGACAGGAAAAACTTCTGGAATAACTACAGGAGATTTAAAAACCTTATCTAAACGTTTAGATTTAGTATCAAGAGGACCAGAATCCTCAATTTCTAATGCAATTAGGACTTCTTTAAGTAAAGAACGAATAAATTCCATTTTAAATAAATATGAAGATTTATCATCAGCATCAACCTCTGAGACAGAATCCTCTGAACCAGAAGAACCATTATCAGAATCAGAATGATGATGTTCATTTAAAAATTCATCTGAAAAATGAGAAGTTTTAAAAGACTGATTACGTTTACTAGAAGGAGGAATAACAGACAGCCTTCTTAATGGATTTAGAAACAAAATCTCTTATGTTATCAGGAACACTCTGAGCATTAGATGTTGACGGAACAGCAACAGGTAATGTAACAGTACTAAAGGAAATATTATCTGCATTAACAAGTTTGTCATGACAAACAGTACAAACAACAGCTGGAGGAACAGATACCATAAATTTACAGCAGATACACTTAGCTTTGGTAGCTCCAGCACCAGGCAGCGATTTTCCAGAAGTATCTTCTGACTCAGTGTTAACGTGGGACATCTTGCAACATGTAATAGAAAAAACAACATATAAAGCAAAATTGATCAAATTCCTTAAATGACAGTTTCAGGAATGGGAAAAAATGCCAGTGAACAAGCTTCTAGCAACCAGAAGCAATAAAAAATGAGACTTAAATAATGTGGAGACAATAGTGACGCCCATATTTTTTTAGCGCCAAAAATGACGCCCATATTTTTTTAGCGCCAAAAATGACGCCCACATTATTTGGCGCCTAAATGCTTTTGGCGCCAAAAATGACGCCACATCCGGAACGCCGACACTTTTGGCGCAAAAGAACGTCAAAAATGACGCAACTTCCGGCGACACGTATGACGCCGGAAACAGAAAAAAAAATTTGCGCCAAAAAAGTCCGCGCCAAGAATGACGCAATAAAATGAAGCATTTTCAGCCCCCGCGAGCCTAACAGCCCACAGGAAAAAAGTCAAATTTTAAGGTAAGAAAAAAATGATTTATTCATATGCATTATCCCAAATATGAAACTGACTGTCTGAAATAAGGAATGTTGAACATCCTGAGTCAAGGCAAATAAATGTTTGAATACATATATTTAGAACTTTATAAAAAAGTGCCCAACCATAGCTTAGAGTGTCACAGAAAATAAGACTTACTTACCCCAGGACACTCATCTACATGTTGTAGAAAGCCAAACCAGTACTGAAACGAAAATCAGCAGAGGTAATGGTATATATATAAGAGTATATCGTCGATCTGAAAAGGGAGGTAAGAGATGAATCTCTACGACCGATAACAGAGAACCTATGAAATAGACCCCGTAGAAGGAGATCATTGAATTCAAATAGGCAATACTCTCCTCACATCCCTCTGACATTCACTGCACGCTGAGAGGAAAACCGGGCTCCAACCTGCTGCGGAGCGCATATCAATGTAGAATCTAGCACAAACTTACTTCACCACCTCCATAGGAGGCAAAGTTTGTAAAACTGATTTGTGGGTGTGGTGAGGGGTGTATTTATAGGCATTTTGAGGTTTGGGAAACTTTGCCCCTCCTGGTAGGAATGTATATCCCATACGTCACTAGCTCATGGACTCTTGCTAATTACATGAAAGAAACAAGCTTGTAGTATTAAGGAGCTGCAAAAATATAGTGTGGCTGCAGTATTAAGCTGCAAAAAAATAGTGTGGCTGCTGGGACACAGTATTATGCCCAAAAAAAACAGTGCAAAGCTGCTTTAAAGAGATCGCCATCCGAGCTTGTAAATTATAAGTTTACCTTGCCCGCAAGAATTTTTACTCTCAATTGGTGACCGGACCAGTCAATTTGTATGCCCTGGTTATATAAAACACTCTATGGGGCATATTTATCAAGCTCCATACGGAGCTTGATGCCCTGTGTTTCCGACCGCAGCTCCATAACCTGTCTGTCTGCATTGAGGCGACAAACAGACATACGATTGGGTTGATTGACACCCCCTGCTAGCGGCTATTCCCTGCTATTGACAGCGAATCTGCAGGGAGCGGCATTGCACCAGTAGTAAACCAGAACTGCTGGTACAATGATAAATGCCAAGAGCGTATGCTGTCGGCATTTATCGATGTGCAGCGGACATGATCCGCAATATCGGATCATGTCTGCTCGCACATTAATAAATAGGCCCCTATGGCTTTGTTATTGGCACTTTGTGTTATAGTTTTATATATACAGTGTGTATTGAAAACAATCACCACCCTTGCAAATTATCACATTTTGTTGCTTTGCAGCCTGAAAAAGACAGACACAGTTTTTGTTCAGTTATAATTACTAAGTGCAACTTATAACATCCAACTGAAAGATATAACACCAACATGTCAGGGAAAAATAAAGAAAATTCAAAAACAGAATCACTGAGTTGCAAAAAGGATCACCCCTTGTGTCAGTATTTTGTTGAACCACCTTTTGCTTTAATTACAGCCTTTAGTCTGTTGGGATATGTCTCTAACTTTGCTCACTCTTCTTTGCAGAACTGCTCCAGTTCCGTTACATTTGATGGTGACCATTTGTGGACTGCAGTCTTCAAGTCATGCCACAGATATTAAATGGGGTTTAAGACTGGGCTCTGACTAGGCCATGCAAGGACATTTACTTTTTTTCTCCTTCAACCACTGTGTGGTCAGTTTTGCTGTGTGCTTTGCGTCGTTATGTTGGAAGGTAAACTTTCTTCCAATTGACAACTTCCTGGCAGAGGGCAGCAGATTTTCCTTAAGAATTTGACTGTATTTTGACCCATCCATTATTCCTTTTATCATCACAAGTGCTTCAGTGCCTGCTGCTGACAGACACCCCCATAACAGGATATTACCACTTACATGCTTTACTGTAGGTATGGTGTTATTTGGATGGTAAGCTGTATTGGATTTCCTCCTGACATATCGTTTGGTGTTGAGGGCAAAAAAATTAATTTCATCTGACCATAACACCTTTTTTCATGTGGTCTCAGAATCTCCTGAATCTCATGACTGCATGTTGTCTTGAAACCCTCCCATACAAGCCACATTTGTGGAGAATTTGTGATATTGTTGTCACATGCACACAATGACCACTATTTGTCCTAAATTCCTGCAACTGCTTCAGAGTTCCAAAATATTGATTGGTAATCTAGCCTCTTGAGATTTCCAAACCCCCTGCACTGTCAGAGATCCCCAGACAGCTCCCCAACCTGAAAGACTCACATCTGTTGTGATCACAGTCCAGGTTGCACAAACAAAAGAGGCCCCTTGAACTAAACAATGGTGATCTAACCACCAAGTCAGAGATAGTCGAACATTGGGATTTAAGGATATTAATTGTGATATCTTTGTATAATCCCTGCACTATTGGTTCAGCATACAAAGCTGAAGAGGTCTCATGTGAAAACAAGCAAAGGGGATCGCGTCCGATGCTGCAGTCATGAGACCTAAAACTTCCATGCACATAGCTACTGAAGGGAATGATTGAAACTGAAGGTTCCGACAAGCTGTAACCAATTTCAGACGTCTCTTGTCTGTTAGAGACAAAGTCATGGATACTGAATCTATTTGGAATCCTAAAAATGTTACCCTTGTCTGAGGAATCAAAGAACTTTTTGGTAAATTGATCCTCCAACCATGTCTTTGAAGAAACAACACTAGTTGATTTGTGTGAGATTCTGCAGAATGTAAAGACTGAGCAATTACCAAAATATCGTCCAAATAAGGAAACACCGCAATACCCCGCTCTCTGACTACAGAGAGTAGGGCACCGTGAACCTTTGAAAAGATCCTTGGAGCTGTTGCTAGGCCAAAAGGGAGAGCAACAAATTGGTAATGCTTGTCTAGAAAAGAGAATCTCAGGAACTGATAGTGATCTGGATGAATCGGAATATGAAGATATGCATCCTGTAAGTCTATTGTGGACATATAATGCCCTTTCTGAACAAAAGGCAGAATAGTACTTATAGTCACCATCTTGAATGTTGGTATTCTTACATAACAATTCAAAATTTTTAGATCCAGAACTGGTCTGAAAGAATTATCCTTCTTTGGGACAATGAACAGATTTGAATAAAACCCCAGACCCCGTTCCTGAAAGGGAACTGGCACAATCCTTGAAAAATCTTAGTCTGCCCCCTACCAGCTGGGCTGGAATGAGGGCCGCACCTTCATGCGGACTTGGGGGCTGATTTTGATCTTTTAAATGGCTTGGATTTAATTTCAGACTGAAGGAGGCTTCCAATTGGAAACTGTTCCCTTAGGGGAAAGATCAGGTTTCTGTTCCTTATTTTGTCGAAAGGAACGAAAACGGTTAGCAGCCTTAAATTTACCCTTAGATTTTTTATCCTGAGGCAAAAAAGCTCCCTTCCCCCCTATGACAGTTGAAATAATCGAATCCAACTGAGAACCAAATAATTTCTTACCTTGGAAAGAGAGAGATAGCAACGTTGATTTAGAAGTCATATCAGCATTCCAAGATTTAAGCCTTAAAGCTCTTCTAGCTAAAATAGCTAAAGACATCTCTAACATCAATTCTAATGATATCAAAAATGGCATCACAAATGAAATTATTAGCATGTTGCATTAACTTAACAATGCTATACACATTATGATCTGGTACTTGTTGCGCTAAGGCTTCCAACCAAAAAGTTGAAGCAGCTGCAACATCAGCTAAAGAAACAGCAGGCCTAAGAAGATGACCTGAACATAAATAAGCCTTCCTTAGATAAGATTCAAGTTTCCTATCTAAAGGATCTTTAAAAGAAGTACTATCTGCCATAGGAATAGTAGTATGCTTTGCAAGAGTAGAGATAGCCCCATCAACTTTGGGGATCTTTTCCCAAAACTCCAATCCATCAGTCGGCAAAGGATACAATTTCTTAAACCTTGAAGAAGGAGTAAAAGAAGTACCCAGTTTATTCCATTCCCTAGAAATCACATCTGAAATAGCATCAGGAACTGGAAAAACCTCAGGAATAACTACATGAGGTTTAAAAACCGAATTTAAACGTTTATTAGTTTTAATATCAAGAGGACTAGTCTCCTCCATATCTAATGCAATCAACACCTCCTTTAATAAGGAACGAATATACTCCATTTTAAACAAATATGAAGATTTGTCAGTGTCAATATCTGAGGCAGAATCTTCTGAACCAGATAGATCCTCATCAGAAATAGATCAATCAGAATGTTGTCGGTCATTTAAAAATTCAGCAATTTTATGAGAAGTTTTAAAAGACCTTTTATGGAATTAGAAACAAATTCTCTCACATTAACAGGAATATCCTGAGCATTAGATGTTGAAGGACCAGCAAGAGGTAATGGACTACTACTAATGTAAATATTGTCTGCATGTAAAAGTTTGTCATGACAACTATCACAAACTACAGCCGGAGGAACAGTTACCAAAAGTTTACAACAAATGCACTTTCGCTTTGGTAGAACCGGCATCAGGATTCCAGTAGTAGATTCTGAAACAGGGTCAGTTTGAGACATCTTGCAATATGTAAGAGAAAAAAATAACATATAAAGCAAAATTATCAATTTCCTTATATGACAGTTTCACCCACAATTCAGTTTAACAAATAGCCAAGAAGTGGGGTGATAAGAAAGAAGCGAAAGCACCAACAAGGAATTGGAATAATTGTGCTTTATACAAAAAAATCATAACCACCATAAAAAGGGTGGGTCTCATGGACTCTTGCCAATATGAAAGAAATGAATTTATCAGGTAAATTCTTACATAAATTATGTTTTCTTTCATGTAATTGGCAAGAGTCCATGAGCTAAAGACGTATGGGATATCAAATACCCAAGATGTGGAACTCCACGCAAGAGTCACTAGAGAGGGAGGGATAAAAATAAAGACAGCCAATTCCGCTGAAAAATTAATCCACAACCCATATCAAAAGTTTTAATCTTATAATGAAAAAAACTGAAATTATAAGCAGAAGAATCAAAACTGAAACAGCTGCCTGAAGTACTTTTCTACCAAAAACTGCTTCTGAAGAAGAGAAAACATCAAAATGGTAGAATTTAGTAAAAGTATGCAAAGAAGACCAAGTTGCTGCTTTGCAAATCTGATCAACAGAAGCTTCATTCTTAAAAAGCCCAGGAAGTGGAAACTGACCTAGTAGAATTAGCCGTAATCCTCTGAGGCGGGGATTTACCCGACTCCAAATAAGCATGAAAAATCAAAAGCTTTAACCGAGATGCCAAAGAAATGGCAGAAGCCTTCTGTCCTTTCCTAGAACCAGAAAAGATAACAAATAGACTAGAAGTCTTCCTGAAATCTTAAGTAGCTTCAATATAATATTTCAAAGCTCTTACCACATCCAAAGAAAAGATCTCTCCAGAAAATTCTTAGGATTAGGACACAAAGAAGGGACAACAAATTCTCTACTAATGTTGTTGGAGTTCACAACTTTAGGTAAAAATTTGAACGAAGTCCGCAAAACCGCCTTATCCTGATGAAAAATCAGAAAAAGGAGACTCACAAGAAAGAGCAGATAATTCATTAACTCTTCTAGCAGAAGAGATGGCCAACAGGAACAACACTTTCCAAGAAAGTATTTTAATGTCCAGAGAATGCATAGGCTCAAACAGAGGAGCCTGTAAAGCCTTCAAAACCAAATTAAGACTCCAAGGAGGAAAAATTAATTTAATGACAGGCTTGATACAAACCAAAGCCTGTACAAAACAATGAATATCAGGAAGTTTAGCAATTTTTCTGTGGAACAGAACAGAAAGAGCAGAGAGTTGTCCTTTCAAGAAACTTGCAGACAAACCGTTATCTAAACCATCCTGAAGAACTGTAAAACTCTAGGAATTCTAAAAAAATACCAAGAGAATTTATGAGAAGAGCACCATTAGATGTAAATCTTCCAAACTCGATAATAAATCTTTCTAGACAGATTTACGAACCTGCAACATAGTATTAATCACTGAGTCAGAGAAACCTCTATGACTAAGCACTAAGCGTTCAATTTCCATACCATCAAATTTAATGATTTCAGATCCTGATGGAAAAACGAACCTTGAGATATAAGGTCTGGCCTTAATGAAAGTGGCCAAGGTTGGCAACTGGACACCCGAACAAGAACCACATACCAAAACCTAAGCGGCCATGCTGGAGCCACCAGCAGCACAAACAATTGCTCCATGATGATTTTGAAAATCACTCTTGGAAGAAGAACTAGAGGCGGAAAAATATAGGCAGGTTGATAACTCCAAGGAAGTGTCATGCATCCACTGCTTCCGCCTGAGGATCCTTGGACCTGGATAGGTACCTGGGAAGTTTAGATGAGATGCCATCAGATCTATTTCTGGAAGCCCCCACATCTGAACAATTTGAAAAAAAACATATCTGGGTGAAGAGACCACTCTCCAGGATGTAAAGCTTGTCGACTGAGATAATGCGGTTCCCAATTGTCTATACCTGGGAAATGGACCGCAGAAATTAGACAGGAGCTGGATTCTGCCCAAGCAAGTATCAGAGATACTTCTTTTCATAGCATGAGGACTGTGAGTCCCACCCTGATGATTGACATACGCCACAATTGTGACATTGTCTGTCTGAAAACCAATAAACGTCTCTTCAATAGAAGCCAAAACTCAAGAGCTCTGAGAACCACACAGAGTTCCAAAATATTGATCGTAATCTCGCCTCTAGAGATCCCCAGACAGCTTCCCAACCTAAAAGACTTGCATCGGTTGTGATCACGGTCCAGGTTGGATGAACCAAAGAGACCCGTAGAACTATACGAGGGTGATCTAACCACCAAGTCAGAGATAGTTGAATATTGGGATTCAAGGATATTAAATGTGATATCCTAGAATAATCCCTGCATCATTAATTCAGCATTAAAAACTGGAGAGGTCTCATATGAAAACGAGCAAAAGGAATCGAGACCGATGCTGCAGTCATGAGACCTAAAACTTCCATACATATAGCTACTGAAGGAAATATCAGAGACTGAAGGTTCCAACAAGCTGAACCCAATATAAATTGACTCTTGTCTGTTAGAGACAAAGACATTGACACAATCTATCTGGAAACCTAAAAAAAAAAAGGTGACCCTTGTCTGAGGAATCAAGGAACTTTATGGTAAAAAGATCCTCCAACCATGTTTTTGAAGAAACAACAGAAGTGAATCGTATGAGATTCTGCAAAACGAAAAGACTGAGCAAGTACCAAGATATCGTCCAAATAAGGAAACGCTGAGAACCTTTGAAAAGATTCCTAGATCTGTCGCTAAGCCAGAAAGGAAGAGCAACAAATTGGCAATGCTAGTCTAAAAAAAGAGGATCTCAAAAAATTAAAATCTGAATGAAACAGAATATGAAGATATGCATCATGTAAGTCTATTGTGGGCAAATAATGCCCTTGCTGAACAAAAGGCAGAATAGACCTTATAATCACCATTCTGAAAGATGGAACTCTTACATGACAGTTCAAATGATTTTCTTTCTTTGGGTCAATGAATAGTTCTGAATAAAACCCCAGACCCCGTTCCTGAAACGGAACTGGTATGAATACCCCAGATAACTCCAGGTCTGAAACACACTTCAGGAAAGTCTGAGCTTTTACTGGGATTCCTGGAATATGTGATAGAGAAAAAAAAACTCACAGGCGGTCTTACTCTGAATACTATTCTGTACCCCAATCTAAGAAGTTTGGAACAAATTGAACCAAACAACTTTAGAAAAAACTTAACCTGCCCCCTACCAGCTAAGCTGGAAAAAGGGCTGCACAATCATGCGAATTTGGGGGCTGGCTTTGATCTCTTAAATGGCTTGAATTCATTCCATTATGAAAAAAGCTTCCAATTAGAAACATATTACTTGGGGAAGAATTAGGTTTCTGTTCCTTATAAAGAACAAAAACAGTTATAAGCTTAAGATTTACCCTTAGAACTTAATCTTGAGGCAAAATAACTCCCTTCCCCACAGTAACAGTTGAAAGTAATGAATCCCCTAGACATGCTATAATTATGTTACTATCTGTACCCTATAAAGTGCTTATATTATGGACCTCTTAATATTATTACCGTAGCTATGTCTTTTTGAACTTTCATAGTTAACTTTACTACTTATCCCTTGTCACACTAATATTTTTCTTTTACACCAAGATTGGGCTGTAGTCGGGTACATCATAGGTAATTATTATAAGATTCCATTATACATATTTTGGGCGAGATACAATTTTTTCTTTCTTTCATGTAATTAGCAAGAGTCCATGAGCTAGTGACGTATGGGATATACATTCCTACCAGGAGGGGCAAAGTTTCCCAAACCTTAAAATGCCTATAAATACACCCCTCACCACACCCACAATTCAGTTTTACAAACTTTGCCTCCCGTGGAGGTGGTGAAGTAAGTTTGTGCTAGATTCTACGTTGATATGCGCTTCGCAGCAGGCTGGAGCCCGGTTTTCCTCTCAGAGTGCAGTGAATGTCAGAGGGATGTGAAGAGAGTATTGCCTATTTGAATTCAATGGTCTCCTTCTACGGGATCTATTTCATAGGTTCTCTGTTATCGGTCGTAGAGATTCATCTCTTACCTCCCTTTTCAGATCGACGATATACTCTTATATACCATTACCTCTACTGATTCTCGTTTCAGTACTGGTTTGGCTATCTACTATATGTAGATGAGTGTCCTGGGGTAAGTAAATCTTATTTTTTGTGACACTCTAAGCTACGGTTGGGCACTTTATTTATAAAGTTCTAAATATATGTCTTTAAACTTATATTTGCCATGATTCAGGATGATCAATATTCCTTATTTTTGAACTTTCATAGTTAACTTTACTACTTATCCCTTGTCACATTAATATTTTTCTTTTACACCAAGATTGGGCTGTAGTCGGGTACATCATAGGTAATTATTATAAGATTCCATTATACATATTTTGGGCGAGATACAATTTTTTTTTTTTTCTCACAGCCCAAATATTAATTGCACAGATACTGTCCACTTCTGGGCTGACTTGGTGTTATTGATAATATATATGCTTGTATCCTCTCTGAAAATACTCACAGATGTTTGAAGGGTTGTGCACATTAGGGCATTGTTTATTGGGTTCTAGCAGTTGTTTTTGTATTATCTACCTTTCCTTCGTAATTTTTCTTTTATGTGTTTCTATTGCTTATTTTCAATATGGGTTAGATGTGCTATTACGACAAAGTCAGGTATTGTTATATGGTTGTATCGATTTATCATACGCACTGGAAACATCTTATCTAGCTAATCACTTGACTCTGATAAAGTTATGCCCCTCCCTCTTAGTTATATAAACAACAGGCCCTTCCTTTAAAGCCCATCCTTGTAACTATGTAATAAGTCCTCCGCTGCCTGTTCTCCTGTTCTCTATGGCTCCACCCCCCCATTCCACTTTGAGCGGCTCTTGCCCGCTGCACTCCCTTACCCTTCTCCCCGCTAATTTGGTCCATGAGCGGCCAAACATACACTAATCCACATTTGTCCCACCTTTACTAGATTATATAACGTTTTAATTGTTCTTTATGGCAATGCGGAGAATATACTTTATTTTTCCCCTTCCCCTAATCTCATGAAACCAACCCCCCCCCCTTGCTTCTATATTTCTTAAATAAATATTTTATGGTATGTTTATCTATCACAAGGTGGGGTCACTTCTAATCTACATATTTTACAAAATATAAAACTGAAGTCTTAATTTTGATAGTCCAAACTCTTTGCTAATGCTTTAATGAACGGTATTTATATGCCCCTTCTATTTAGCTCTATTACCTAGTCAACCTCCTTGCTCCCTCATATCTCTTGCCAGTTATAGCTTCTTCACCCTATTAATAATCCTTATTGAGTACCACTCTTTAAACTCATAAATGCATATTGGGGTGGCATAATTTGTTTTATTGACTTGGCAATGTTATTGTATTAGCACTGTATTCCTCTTATCTGTCATTGTTGCTGGATGTGTCACTATTGTTACATTTGTTTATGACTTCAATAAAAAATTGTTTAAAAAAAAAGAAAGTAATGAATCCAACTCTGAACCAAATAAAATATTACCTTGGAAGGAAAGAAAATGGAATGCTGATTTGATTTCTAAATTCAGATTTCTAAGATTTAAGCCACAAAGTTCTTCTAGCTAAAGTAGCTAAAGACATAGACTTAACCTCAATTTTGATATCAAAAAATGGCATCACAAATGAAATTATTAGCATGTTGAATCAAGTTAACAATGCTAAAACAAATCATAATCCAATACTTGTTGCGCTAAAGTTTCCAACCAAAAAAGATGAAACAGCTGCAACATCAGCCAAATAAATTGCAGGCCTAAGAAAAGGACCTGAAAACTAGGAATAGTAGTATGTTTAGTAAGAGTAGTATGTTTAGCAAGAGTAGAGATAGCCCCATTAACTTTGGGCATCTTTTCCCAAAACTCCAAACTAACTGCTGGCAAAGGATACAATTTTAAAACCTTAATGAAGGAATAAAAAGAAGTAACAGGCCTATTCCATTCCCTAGTATTAGGAACTGGAAAAAAACTTCTGAAGTAACCACAGGTTAACCCCTTAAGGACCAAGGCCATTTTTCAATTTATTTCCCTTAAATACCAGGGCTATTTTTACATTTCTGCGGTGTTTGTGTTTAGCTGTAATTTTCCTCTTACTCATTTACTGTACCCACACATATTATATACCGTTTTTCTCGCCACTAAATGGATTTTCTAAAAATACCATTATTTTCATCATATCTTATAATTTATTATTAAAAAAATTATAACATATGAGGAAAAGGGGGAACTTCCGGGCGGCGGCCATGATAGGTCGTGTTGAGAGCTGTTCCAGTACTCCCACAAACTCTGTGGATTATCTCTGGATCCAGCTGCCATCCAGTCTTTAGTCAACAGATATTAGCTTTAAGATAACACCATTACCTAAATGATGTTCTTTTATTGGGGATAGCTGCCCGCTACAACAATCCGGAGCTAAACCTGAGGTTGCGGCCTCATTCTAAACCCCCCAGTGGTATACCCTCGGGATACTGCTGCTGCATAGGGCCTGAGTGCTCTACCATATCTTAAGATATCATACACGGATAACCTCTCCTCACCAGACATAGCAAACATGGAGGTAAACCTCCTTCGAGACCTGGAGGATCTCCTCCTTTGCAATCTCACCCGCTTTGAAAATCACCTCTGGGGATCTATCCATGCAGACACCCACAAAGCCTCATACGCCATACCCGATGTGGCGACACAGGCAAGTGGCCCCAAGATGAGAACAGCTGACTTACCTCCAAATCTCTCATCGCAACAATCCCCACCGAAAACGGACTACCCAACCCTGGACCCGATCACTGGAGGAGAGAAGGAAGATACCCTCTACCATGCTGCACCTGCAACCATCGCAGACCGGGACAGAGAAGATCTACCCAATGGCTCGACATCAGCTGGAGAGGGGAAACCCATTGTCACTCTGCGGGACTCCGCACACCTACCGGGCCCAGTGGGAGGGAAGATCCGGTCTCCGGTAAGAGCTTGTGGGTCCCTAGTCAAACTTCCACTAGAGTCTATTGGTGTCGCTAACCCCGTAGCTCCTCACCACTGCACCTTCGAGGATGCTGCTTGCGGCAACATTTCTAGATGTCTGGGGACTGTAACCAGCTTCAAGTTAGACCATGCTACCGGCCCTGCGACTCCAGCAACCCTCAGAGACTCCTACCTCATTCCTAAGCTCAGCCGTGGACTAGCAAGCTCATACCGGTCGCATGGAAAGCAGGACAGGGCCACATTCACACTCAAGATAAGCCTGAGCAACCTTATAAAACTGTCCCTGTGCCCCAGATCAGGAGTGGGGTAGCTTGTTATATGACTAACCAGGAGTCAAACAGCCGCATGGTGAGACTCTCCTACTGATTCCCACACCTCGGGACATTTTACCCCCATGCTGGTCTCCCAAATATATTTACCCCACTCATAGCACTGATATTAGCTTTTTATGAGTTGCACAAGCTTGTCTACGTTTACCACAAGTATATGATATGAGAACTGTAGTTGGGACGCAACTTTATTAGTAATCATCTACAAAGTGTACATTCCGGTATGTTTTTATGTTTGAGGGGATCAAATGATTTGTTTGGAATTTTGTTATAGCTACTAATAGGGACGATAATCTATATTTAGACACTTGTAAGGGGAATGATCTTTATACAATGTTAGAGAGCTAAGTGTGACTTCTAATCAACTACTTGTTCAGTCTGTATTAACTAAATGTCCATATAAGCCACTTCTCCTAGACTTTAGGCTGGTCCTGTAGACCTTTACAAATTATCGTTGACGTCGATGGTTCCCAATTATATTTTATTCCTGTAACATATACATTATCACAAAGGAGGTATTGCAAACTTCCTTCTGCTGGCCTGAATTCCTAAACTTACATGGTCTCATATACCTAGTTGAATTGCACCTATAGCCCTCTCCAGCTTCGTATATATATGGATATATATATATATATATATATAAATAAATATAAATGTTATACCCAGAGTTGATAAACCTACATGTGTGCTTGCTATATTTACAGTTGTTAAGTCCTAAGGCCCATAAGTTGCCTAATAATACTATAAACCTCCTTATATAAACCTAACTACTGGAGGCCAAAAAGTGACCTCATCTGCTATACAGAGGTTGAAAAATTAAGGGCTTCAGGTTGATATGTTCAACGCTTATATTCAGGTACAAATTAGACAGTTATTATTGTGTTGATTGGTACACTACCATATTGTCATATAGATTATTGGTTATGTGATTTTATATTTTTCCACTGTACCTTCACATGTATGCATTTTGTATGTTAATCCCATAAACTGGGCCCAAAAGTGGCCCTGCAACTCTTTTCCCTCGCACTCCCCGCCCCAATTTTTACCTGGTTGTCAGCAAGAGGCCGGTATGTTTCACTTAGGGGAAATTGTTTATCACCAAGTTTCATTATGTTATTAACACCAAAAAAAAAAAAAAAGGAGGTTTTGCATTGTACAACTAACTTTTTATTATACAAAATCAAATAATGTTGGTCTTTGTAAGTTTATTATGTCATGCCTTTCTATGTTAAGATGTATGTATATTTACTATGGCATGATGCATGTTCATGTACATTTTATTTCTCAATAAAAATCTTAAATACAAAAAAAAAAAAAAAGGAAAAAAACACACTTTTTCTAACTTTGACCCCCAAAATCTGTTACTCATCTACAACCACCAAAAAACAACCATGCTAAATAGTTTCTAAATTTTGTCCTGAGTTTAGAAATACCCAATGTTTACATGTTCTTTGCTTTTTTTGCAAGTTATAGGGAAATAAATACAAGAAGCACTTTGCTAGTTCAAAACCACTTTTTTTCAAAATGAGCGCTAGTTACATTGGAACACTGATATCTTTCAGGAATACCTGAATATCCCTTGACATGTATATATTTTTTTTAGAAGACATTCCAAAGTATTGATCTAGGCCCATTTTGGTAAATTTCATGCCACCATTTAACCGCCAAATGCGATCAAATAAAAAAAATTGTTCAATTTTTCACAAATTTTTTCACAAACTTTAGGTTTCTCACAGAAATTATTTACAAACAACTTATGCAATTATGGCATAAATGGTTGTAAATGTTTCTCTGGGGTCCCCTATGTTCAGAAATAGCAGACTTATATGGCCTTGGTGTTGCTTTTTGGTAATTAGAAGGCTGCTAAATGCCACTGCGCACCACACATGTTTTATGCCCAGCAGTGAAGGGGTTAATTAGGGAGCATGTAGAGTTAATTTTAGCTTTAGTGTAGTGTAGTAGACAACCCAAAGTATTGATCTAGGCCCATTTTGGTATATTTAATGCCACCATTTCACCGCCAAATGCGATCAAATTTTAAAAAAACGTAATTTTTTTCGCAATTTTAGGTTTCTCACTGAAATTATTTACAAACAGCTTGTGCAATTATGGCACAAATGGTTGTAAATGCTTCTCTGGGATCCCCTTTGTTCAGAAATAGCAGACATATATGGTTTTGGCGATGCTTTTTGGTAATTAGAAGGCTGCTAAATGCCGCTGCACATCACACGTGTATTATGTCTAGCAGTGAAGGGGTTAATTATGGATCTTGTAGGGAACTTTCAGGGTTAATTTTAGCTTTAGTGTAGAGATCAGCCTCCCACCTAACACATCAGACCCCCTGATCCCTCCCAAACAGCTCTCTTCCCTCCCCCACCCCACAATTGTCCCCGCCATCTTAAGTACTGGCAGAAAGTCTGCCAGTACTAAAATAAAAGGTATCAATTTTTTTAGCATATTTACATATGCTGCTGTGTAGGATCCCCCTTAGCCCCAAACCTCCCTGATCCCCCCCAAACAGCTCTCTAACCCTCCCCCTCTACATTATTGGGAGCCATCTTGGGTACTGGCAGCTGTCTGCCAGTACCCAGTTTACAAAAAAAAATATTTTTTATTTTTCCCCCCCACTTTTCTGTAGTGTAGCTTCCCCCCCAAGACTAAACCCCCACCCCCTCCCAGATCACTTTGATTATCTAGTAAATTTTGTATACCCCCCTCTCTCCCTCTAAATTTAAACAAAATCTGTTCCATAGTGTAATGGTTCCCACCCGCTCCCTCCCCGTGCGCGCCCCCAGTGATCCCGCCCACCTCTGCACTATGTAATCCACCGATGGCCGCCCACCCGCCTCCCACCCACGATTGTGGCCATTGATGTCCGGTGCAGAGAGGGCCACAGAGTGGCTCTCTCTGCATCGGATGGGGTAAAATGTTATTTCACTGATGCCTCGATATCGAGGCATCACTGCAATAACCGGAAAGCGGCTGGAAGCGATCAGGATCGCTTCCAGCCACTTTCAACCCCAACGTCGTACAGGGTACGTCTCTGGTCTTTAAAGACCAGTTTGTGCAAGACGTACCGTGTACGATGCATGTCGTTAAGGGGTTAATAAACAGAATTAAAATGTTAGCTAGCCTAACAATCAAGAGGACTAGTCTCCTTAATATCCAATACAATCTACACTTAACAACAAAGAACAAATGTACTCCATTTAAAAATAAAAAAAAGTAGATTTGTTAGTGTCAATATCTGATGAAAGATATTCTGAATCAGATAAATCCTTATCAGAGAAGGATAATTCAGTATGTTGTCGGTCATTTGAAAATTCATCAACTAAATGAGAAGTTTAAAAAAGACCTATACATTTTATTAGAAGGTGGAATGGCAGACAAAGCCTTCTGAATAGAATCAGAAAAATATTCTTATAAATTCCCAGGTATATCTTGTACATTAGATGTTAAAAGAATAGCAATAGACAATGCATAAATACTGATGGACATTTTCTCTGCATGTAAAAGTTTATCATGATAACTTATTAAAAACCATAGCTAAAGATAAAAATTCATAACATTAAAATAAATGAACTTAGCTTTGGTAGGACTGATATCAGTTAGCAGGAATCCAACAGTGTTTTCTGATACAGGAACAGTTTTGAGATATCTTGCAAATGTAAGAGAAAAAACAACATATAAAGCAAAATATCAATTTCCTTATACGACAGTTTCAGGAATGGGAAAGAATGAAAACAAAATAAGCCTCTGGAAACCAGAAGCAAAAAGAAATTAAGTCTTAAATAATGCCAAAAGTTTGGCTCAAAGTATGACGCCCACAACTGACAAAAATATTTTTTGGCGCCAAAAACGTCTGCACCAAACACGAGCGTCATAGATGAAGCAACCATTTGAAAAAACTCTGTGCCAACTAAGACGCCGGAAATTACAAAATTACGTAATTTTAGCGCCAAAAAAGTCTTGCACCAAGAACGACGCAATAAATTATAGCATTTTGCGCTCCCGAGAGCCTATCAGCCCGCAATTTAGAAAAGAGTCAATTTGAAAACTTCAGGTAAGAAAAAAAAAAAAAAAAAAAATTTTTTATATGCATTTCCCAAATATGAAACTGACAGTCTGCAAAAAGGAAATATACTGATAAACCTGAATCATGGCAAATATAAGTACAAACATATATTTAGAATTTTAAATATAAAGTGCCAAACCATAGCTGAGAGTGTCTTAAATAAAGGAAACATACTTACCAAAAGACACTCATCTACATAAAGTAGATAGCCAAACCAGTACTGAAACAAGAATCAGCAGAGGTAATGGTATATAAGAGTATATCGTCGATCTGAAAAGGGAGGTAGGAGATGAATCTCTACGACCGATAACAGAGAACCTATGAAATAGATCCCCATTAGGATGACCATTGTATTCAATAGGTAATACTCCATTCACATCCCTCTGTCATTCACTGCACTCAGAGGAACCGGGCTTCAAAAAAGCTGAGAAGCGCATATCAACGTAGAAATCTAGCACAAACTTACTTCACCACCTCCATAGGAGGCAAAGTTTGTAAAACTGAATTGTGGGTGTGGTGGGGGGTGTATTTATAGGCATTTTGAGGTTTGGGAAACTTTGCCCCTCCTGGTAGGATTGTATATCCCATACATCACTAGCTCATGGACTCTTGCCAATTACATGAAAGAAAGTCTTTTTTAGAAGGAATTGAATTGAAGAGAGCTGTAGGGATTGTGATATTTTCAGAGGCTTGATCACATTAAGAGTCAGAAGAACTTTGATAAGAGACTTGATCTGGTGGATCTGCTTCAACAGGGTTAGAAACCTTAGACTCCAAAGTCTTGAAGACGTTATTAATTGTATGAGCTGAGGTTTTCAGCTATTTAGTGTTTCTGCTGGGTTTATTGCCCTTTTTAGGAGACGTTGTTGGATTTGGGTAGATAGTCTTAACTTCTTTGCCACCTAAGTAGCTTTATAATGGAATATAGAAGAGATAGGTGTACTGTAGGCAGGATCACCTCTAGCCCATGTATTATCCATCTGCTGTGTGAGGACGATGTCAGTTAAAAACAGACCTGCACTTTATTCCTACCCTTGGTTATAAGGGGGAAGTTCAAATCTAAAGGTTTATACTTGCTTGGCAATAAAGGACTTAGAAAACAGAATTTATGCTTACCTGATAAATTTCTTTCTTTTGCGATGTACCGAGTCCACGGATTCATCCTAACTTGTGGGATATTGTCCTTCCTGACAGGAAGTAGCAAAGAGAGCACCACAGCAGAGCTGTCTATATAGCTCCCCCCTTAACTCCACCCCCCCAGTCATTCGACCGAAGGCCAAGGAAGAAAAGGAGAAACTATAAGGTGCAGAGGTGACTGAAGTTTACATAAAAAATACTATCTGTCTTGAATAGACAGGGCGGGCCGTGGACTCGGTACATCGCAAAAGACAGAAATTTATCAGGTAAGCATAAATTCTGTTTTCTTTTGCAAGATGTACTGAGTCCACGGATTCATCCTAACTTGTGGGTTACCAATACCAAAGCTTTAGGACACGGATGAAGGGAGGGACAAGACAGGAACCTAAACGGAAGGCACCACTGCTTGCAAAACCTTTCTCCCAAAAATAGCCTCCGAAGAAGCAAAAGTATCAAATTTGTAAAATTTGGAAAAGGTATGAAGCGAAGACCAAGTCGCAGCCTTACAAATCTGTTCAACAGAAGCATAATTTTTAAAAGCCCATGTGGAAGCCACCGCTCTAGTGGAGTGAGCTGTAATTCTTTCAGGAGGCTGCTGTCCAGCAGTCTCATAAGCCAAATGGATGATGCTTTTCAGCCAAAAGGAAAGAGGTAGCCCGTAGCCTTTTGACCTCTACGCTTTCCAGCATAGACAACAAACAAAGAAGATGATTGGCGAAAATCTTTGGTTGCCTGCAAATAAAACTTCAAGGCACGAACCACGTCCAAGTTGTGCAACAGACGGTCCTTCTTAGAAGAAGGATTAGGACACAGAGAAGGAACAACAATTTCCTGATTGATATTCCTGTTAGAAACAACCTTAGGGAGGAACCCAGGTTTGGTACGCAAAACCACCTTATCAGCATGGAAAACAAGATAAGGCAAGTCACATAGTAATGCAGATAGTTCAGAAACTCTTCGAGCTGAAGAGATAGCAACTAGAAATAGAACTTTCCAAGATAGAAGCTTACTATCTATGGAATGCATGGGTTCAAACGGAACCCCCTGAAGAACGTTAAAAACTAAATTGAGACTCCATGGCGGAGCAACAGGTTTAAACACAGGCTTAATTCTAACTAAAGCCTGACAAAAAGCCTGAACGTCTGGGACATCTGCCAGACGCTCGTGCAACAGAATAGACAAAGCAGATATCTGTCCCTTTAAGGAACTAGCGGACAATCCTTTCTCCAATCCTTCTTGGAGAAAAGACAAAATCCTAGGAATCCTGATCTTACTCCATGAGTAGCCTTTGGATTCACACCAAAAAAGATATTTACGCCATATCTTATGATAGATCTTCCTGGTGACAGGCTTTCGAGCCTGAATCAAGGTATCTATGACCGACTCAGAGAAACCCGCTTTGATAAAATCAAGCGTTCAATCTCCAAGCAGTCAGTTGCAGAGAAATTAGATTTGGATGCTTGAATGGACCTTGAATCAAAAGGTCCCGTCTCAGTGGCAGAGTCCATGGTGGCAGAGATGACATGTCTACCAAGTCCTGCGTGGCCACGCAGGCGCTATCAAAATCACCGAAGCTCTCTCCTGTTTGATTCTGGCAATCAGACGCGGAAGGAGAGGGAATGGTGGAAACACATAAGCCAGGTTGAACGACCAGGGTACTGCTAGAGCATCTATCAGTACTGCCTAAGGATCCCTTGACCTGGATCCATAATGAGGAAGTTTGGTGTTCTGACGAGACGCCATCAGATCCAATTCTGGTGTACCCCATAGCTGAACCAGTTGAGCAAACACCTCCGGATGGAGCTCCCACTCCCCCGGATGAAAAGTCTGATGACTTAGAAAATCTGCCTCCCAGTTCTCCACCCCTGGGATATAGATCGCTGATAGATGGCAAGAGTGAGTCTCTGCCCATCGGATTATCCTGGAAACTTCTATCATCACCAAGGAACTCCCCCCCGATGATTGATATAAGCTACAGTCGTGATGTTGTTCGACTGAAACCTGATGAAACCGGCCGAAGCCAGCTGAGGCCACGCCCGAAGAGCATTGAATATCGCTCTTAATTCCAGAATATTTACCGGTAGGAGGGCCTCCTCCTGAGTCCACAAACCCTGTGCTTTCAGGGAATTCCAGACAGCACCCCAGCCCAGTAGGCTGGCGTCCATCGTCACAATAACCCACGCTGGCCTGCGGAAACACATTCCCCTGGACAGGTGATCCTGTGACAACCACCAAAGAAGAGAGTCTCTGGTCTCTTGATCCAGATTTATCTGAGGAGATAAATCTGCATAATCCCCATTCCACTGTTTGAGCATGCATAGTTGCAGTGGTCTGAGATGCAAGAGAGCAAACGGAACTATGTCCATTGCCGCTACCATAAGTCCGATTACCTCCATACACTGAGCCACTGACGGCCGAGGAATGGAATGAAGAGCTCGGCAGGTGGTTAAAATCTTTGATTTCCTGACCTCCGTCAGAAATATTTTAATGTCCACCGAATCTATCAGAGTTCCCAGGAATGGAACTCTTGTGAGAGGAATAAGAGAACTCTTTTTCACGTTCACCTTCCACCCATGAGATTTTAGAAAGGCCAACACTAAGTCCGTGTGAAACTTGGCAAGTTGGAAAGTCGACGCTTGAATTAAGATGTCGTCTAGATAAGGCGCCACTGCTATGCCCCTTGGCCTTAGGACCGCCAGAAGGGACCCTAGCACCTTTGTGAAGATTCTTGGCGCCGTGGCCAACCCGAACTAGTAATGCCTGTCCAGAAAGGCAAACCTGAGGAACTGGTGATGATCTTTGTGGATAGGAATGTGTAGATATGCATCCTTTAGATCCACGGTAGTCATATTGACCCTCCTGGATAATTGGTAAAATAGTCCAAATGGTCTCCATCTTGAAGGATGGAACTCTTAGGAATTGGTTTAGGATCTTGAGATCTAGAATTGGTCTGAAGGTTCCCTCTTTTTTGGGAACCACAAACAGATTGGAGTAGAAACCTTGCCCCTGTTCTGTTTTCGGAACTGGGCAGTCACTCCCATGGTAAAAAGGTCTTCTACACAGCGTAAGAACGCCTCTCTTTTTGTCTGGTATACAGACTATTGAGAAAGATGGAACCTCCCCTTGGAGGAGAATCTTTGAAATCTAGGAGATACCCCTGGGTTACAATTTCTATGGCCCAGGATTCCTGAACGTCTCTTGCCCAGGCCTGAGCAAAGAGAGAAAGTCTGCCTCCTACTTGATCCGGTCCCAGATCGGGGGCTACCCCTTCATGCTGTCTTAGTGGCAGCAGTAGGCTTTTTGGCCTGTTTACCCTTGTTCCAAGCCTGGTTAGGTCTCCAGGTTGGCTTGGGTTGAGCAAAGTTCCCCTCTTGCTTTGCAGCAGGGGAAGAGGAAGCGGGACCACCCTTGAAGTTTCAAAAGGAACGCAAATTATTTTGATTGGTCCTTGTCTTATTTGACTTATCTTGAGGGAGGGCATGACCCTTCCCTCCAGTGATGTCTGAAATTATCTCTTTCAGTGCAGACCCGAATAGGGTCTTACCTTTGAAAGGGATGGTCAAAAGCTTAGATTTAGATGACACATCAGCTGACCAGGACTTAAGCCATAACGCTCTTCGCGCTAAAATGGCAAAACCTGAATTCTTTGCCGCTAACTTAGCAAGATGAAAAGCGGCGTCTGTAATAAAAGAATTAGCCAACTTAAGGGCCTTAATTCTGTCCAAAATATCATCTAGTGGGGTCTCCATCTGAAGAGCCTCTTCTAGAGCCTCAAACCAAAAAGCAGCTGCAGTGGTTACCGGAACGATGCACGCTATAGGTTGAAGAAGAAAACCCTGATGAACAAAAATTTTCTTTAGGAGACCCTCTAACTTTTTATCCATAGCATCAATGAAAGCACAACTGTCTTCAATAGGTATAGTTGTACGCTTAGCCAGAGTAGAAATAACATAATTTATGAAAGAACTTACCTGATAAATTCATTTCTTTCATATTAGCAAGAGTCCATGAGCTAGTGACGTATGGGATATACATTCCTACCAGGAGGGGCAAAGTTTCCCAAACCTCAAAATGCCTACAAATACACCCCTCACCACACCCACAAATCAGTTTAACGAATAGCCAAGAAGTGGGGTGATAAGAAAAAAGTGCGAAGCATAAATATAAGGAATTGGAATAATTGTGCTTTATACAAAAAAATCATAACCACCACAAAAAAAGGGTGGGCCTCATGGACTCTTGCTAATATGAAAGAAATGAATTTATCAGGTAAGTTCTTACATAAATTATGTTTTCTTTCATGTAATTAGCAAGAGTCCATGAGCTAGTGACGTATGGGATAATGACTACCCAAGATGTGGATCTTCCACGCAAGAGTCACTAGAGAGGGAGGGATAAAATAAAGACAGCCAATTCCGCTGAAAAAAATCCACACCCAAAAATAAAGTTTAAATCTTATAAAGAAAAAAACTGAAAATATAAGCAGAAGATTCAAACTGAAACAGCTGCCTGAAGTACTTTTCTACCAAAGACAGCTTCAGAAGAAGAAAACACATCAAAATGGTAGAATTTAGTAAAAGTATGCAAAGAAGACCAAGTTGCTGCTTTGCAAATCTGATCAACCGAAGCTTCATTCCTAAACGCCCAGGAAGTAGAAACTGACCTAGTAGAATGAGCTGTAATCCTTTGAGGCGGAGTTCTACCCGACTCAACATAAGCATGATGAATTAAAGATTTCAACCAAGATGCCAAAGAAATGGCAGAGGCCTTCTGACCTTTCCTAGAACCGGAAAAGATAACAAATAGACTAGAAGTCTTTCGGAAATTCTTAGTAGCTTCAACATAATATTTCAAAGCTCTAACTACATCCAAAGAATGCAATGATTTCTCCTTAGAATTCTTAGGATTAGGACATAATGAAGGAACCACAATTTCTCTACTAATGTTGTTGGAATTCACAAATTTAAAAGAAGTTCGCAACACCACCTTATCCTGGTGAAAAATCAGAAAAGGAGACTCACAAGAAAGAGCAGATAGTTCAGAAACTCTTCTGGCAGAAGAGATGGCCAAAAGGAACAAAACTTTCCAAGAAAGTAATTTAATATCCAATGAATGCATAGGTTCAAACGGAGGAGCTTGAAGAGCCCCCAGAACCAAATTCAAACTCCAAGGAGGAGAAATTGACTTAATGACAGGTTTTATACGAACCAAAGCTTGTACAAAACAATGAATATCAGGAAGATTAGCAATCTTTCTGTGAAAAAGAACAGAAAGAGCAGAGATTTGTCCTTTCAAGGAACTTGCAGACAAACCTTTATCCAAACCATCCTGAAGAAACTGTAATATTCTTGGAATTCTAAAAGAATGCCAGGAAAAATGACGAGAAAGACACCAAGAAATATAAGTCTTCCAGACTCTATAATATATCTCCCTAGATACAGATTTACGAGCCTGTAACATAGTATTAATCACAGAGTCAGAGAAACCTCTTTGACTAAGAATCAAGCGTTCAATCTCCATACCTTTAAATTTAAGGATTTGAGATCCTGATGGAAAAAAGGACCTTGCGACAGAAGGTCTGGCCTTAACGGAAGAGTCCACGGTTGGCAAGAGGCCATCCGGACAAGATCCGCATACCAAAACCTGTGAGGCCATGCCGGAGCTACCAGCAGAACAAACGAGCATTCCTTCAGAATCTTGGAGATTACTCTTGGAAGAAGAACTAGAGGCGGAAAGATATAGGCAGGATGATACTTCCAAGGAAGTGACAATGCATCCACTGCTTCCGCTTGAGGATCCCTGGATCTGGACAGATACCTGGGAAGTTTCTTGTTTAGATGAGAGGCCATCAGATCTATTTCTGGAAGTCCCCACCTTTGAACAATCTGAAGAAATACCTCTGGGTGAAGAGACCATTCGCCCGGATGTAACGTTTGGCGACTGAGATAATCCGCTTCCCAATTGTCTATACCTGGGATATGAACCGCAGAAACTAGACAGGAGCTAGATTCCGCCCATACCAGAATTCGAGATACTTCTTTCATAGCCAGAGGACTGTGAGTCCCTCCTTGATGATTGATGTATGCTACAGTTGTGACATTGTCTGTCTGAAAACAAATGAATGATTCTATCTTTAGAAGAGGCCAAAACTGAAGGGCTCTGAAAATTGCACGGAGTTCCAAAATATTGATCGGTAATCTCACCTCCTGAGATTCCCAAACCCCTTGTGCTGTCAGAGACCCCCACACAGCTCCCCAACCTGTAAGACTTGCATCTGTTGAAATTACAGTCCAGGTCGGAAGAACAAAAGAAGCCCCCTGAACTAAACGATGGTGATCTGTCCACCACGTCAGAGAGTGTCGTAAATCGGTTTTAAAGATATTAATTGAGATATCTTTGTGTAATCCCTGCACCACTGGTTCAGCATACAGAGCTGAAGAGGTCGCATGTGAAAACGAGCAAAGGGGATCGCGTCCGATGCAACAGTCATAAGACCTAGAATTTCCATGCATAAGGCTACCGAAGGGAATGATTGTGACTGAAGGTTTCGACAAGCTGATATCAATTTTAGACGTCTCTTGTCTGTCAAAGATAGAGTCATGGACACTGAATCTATCTGGAAACCTAAAAAGGTTACCTGTGTCTGAGGAATCAATGAACTTTTTGGTAAATTGATCCTCCAACCATGATGTTGAAGAAACAACACAAGTCGATTCGTATGAGATTCTGCTAAATGTGAAGACTGAGCAAGTACCAAGATATCGTCCAAATAAGGAAATACCACAATACCCTGTTCTCTGATTACAGACAGAAGGGCACCGAGAACCTTTGTAAAAATTCTTGGAGCTGTAGCTAGGCCAAACGGCAGAGCCACAAACTGGTAATGCTTGTCTAGGAAAGAGAATCTCAGAAACTGATAGTGATCTGGATGAATCGGAATATGCAGATATGCATCCTGTAAATCTATTGTAGACATATAATGCCCTTGCTGAACAAAAGGCAGGATAGTCCTTATAGTTACCATTTTGAATGTTGGTATCCTTACATAACGATTCAATATTTTTAGATCCAGAACTGGTCTGAAGGAATTCTCCTTCTTTGGTACAATGAAGAGATTTGAATAAAACCCCAGTCCCTGTTCCAGAACTGGAACTGGCATAATTACTCCAGCCAACTCTAGATCTGAAACACATTTCAGAAATGCTTGAGCCTTCGCTGGGTTTACTGGGACACGGGAAAGAAAAAATCTCTTTGCAGGAGGCCTTATCTTGAAGCCAATTCTGTACCCTTCTGAAACAATGTTCTGAATCCAAAGATTGTGAACGGAATTGATCCAAATTTCTTTGAAAAAACATAATCTGCCCCCTACCAGCTGAGCTGGAATGAGGGCCGCACCTTCATGTGGACTTAGGAGCTGGCTTTGATTTTCTAAAAGGCTTGGATTTATTCCAGACTGGAGATGGTTTCCAAACTGATACCGCTCCTGAGGATGAAGGATCAGGCTTTTGTTCCTTGTTGTGACGAAAGGAACGAAAACGATTATTAGACCTAAATTAGATTTTTTATCCTGTGGTAAAAAAGTTCCTTTCCCTCCAGTAACAGTTGAGATAATAGAATCCAACTGAGAACCAAACAATTTATTACCCTGGAAAGAAAGGGAAAGCAGAGTAGACTTAGAAGACATATCAGCATTCCAAGTTTTAAGCCATAAAGCTCTTCTAGCTAAAATAGCTAGAGACATATACCTGACATCAACTCTAATGATATCAAAGATGGCATCACAAATAAAATTATTAGCATGTTGAAGAAGAATAATAATGCTATGAGAATTATGATCTGTTACTTGTTGCGCTAAAGCTTCTAACCAAAAAGTTGAAGCTGCAGCAACATCCGCTAAAGATATAGCAGGTCTAAGAAGATTACCTGAACACAAGTAAGCTTTTCTTAGAAATGATTCAATTTTCCTATCTAAAGGATCCTTAAAGGAAGTACCATCTGCCGTAGGAATAGTAGTACGCTTAGCAAGAGTAGAGACAGCCCCATCAACCTTAGGGATTTTGTCCCAAAACTCTAATCTGTCAGATGGCACAGGATATAATTGCTTAAAACGTTTAGAAGGAGTAAATGAATTACCCAAATTATCCCATTCCCTGGAAATTACTTCAGAAATAGCACCAGGGACAGGAAAAACTTCTGGAATAACTACAGGAGATTTAAAAACCTTATCTAAACGTTTAGATTTAGTATCAAGAGGACCAGAATCCTCAATTTCTAATGCAATTAGGACTTCTTTAATTAAAGAACGAATAAATTCCATTTTAAATAAATATGAAGATTTATCAGCATCAACCTCTGAGACAGAATCCTCTGAACCAGAGGAACCATTATCAGAATCAGAATGATGATGTTCATTTAAAAATTCATCTGAAAAATGAGAAGTTTTAAAAGACTTTTTACATTTACTAGAAGGAGGAATAACAGACATAGCCTTCTTAATGGATTTAGAAACAAAATCTCTTATGTTATCAGGAACACTCTGAGTATTAGATGTTGACGGAACAGCAACAGGTAATGTAACAGTACTAAAGGAAACATTATCTGCATTAACAAGTTTGTCATGACAAACAGTACAAACAACAGCTGGAGGAACAGATACCATAAGTTTACAGCAGATACACTTAGCTTTGGTAGCTCCAGCACCAGGCAGCGATTTTCCAGAAGCATCTTCTGACTCAGTGTTAACGTGGGACATCTTGCAATATGTAATAGAAAAAACAACATATAAAGCAAAATTGATCAAATTCCTTAAATGACAGTTTCAGGAATGGGAAAAAATGCCAGTGAACAAGCTTCTAGCAACCAGAAGCAATAAATAATGAGACTTAAATAATGTGGAGAAAATAGCGACGCCCATATTTTTTTAGCGCCAAAAATGACGCCCACATTATTTGGCGCCTAAATGCTTTTGGCGCCAAAAATGACGCCACATCCGGAACGCCGACACTTTTGGCGCAAAAGAACGTCAAAAATGACGTAACTTCCGGCGACACGTATGACGCCGGAAACAGAAAAAAAATTTTGCGCCAAAAAAGTCCGCGCCAAGAATGATGCAATAAAATGAAGCATTTTCAGCCTAACAGCCCACAGGAAAAAAGTCAAATTTTAAGGTAAGAAAAAATTGATTTATTCATATGCATTATCCCAAATATGAAACTGACTGTCTGAAATAAGGAATGTTGAACATCCTGAGTCAAGGCAAATAAATGTTTGAATACATATATTTAGAACTTTATAAAAAAGTGCCCAACCATAGCTTAGAGTGTCTCAGAAAATAAGACTTACTTACCCCAGGACACTCATCTACATGTTGTAGAAAGCCAAACCAGTACTGAAACGAAAATCAGCAGAGGTAATGTTATATATATATATATATATATATATATATATATATATATATAAATAAGAGTATATCGTCGATCTGAAAAGGGAGGTAAGAGATGAATCTCTACGACCGATAACAGAGAACCTATGAAATAGACCCCGTAGAAGGAGATCATTGAATTCAAATAGGCAATACTCTCCTCACATCCCTCTGACATTCACTGCACGCTGAGAGGAAAACCGGGCTCCAACCTGCTGCGGAGCGCATATCAACGTAGAATCTAGCACAAACTTCACCACCTCCATAGGAGGCAAAGTTTGTAAAAACTGATTTGTGGGTGTGGTGAGGGGTGTATTTGTAGGCATTTTGAAGTTTGGGAAACTTTGCCCCTCCTGGTAGGAATGTATATCCCATACGTCACTAGCTCATGGACTCTTGCTAATTACATGAAAGAAAACTCCCTCCACCTTAGGGACTGTCTGCCATGAGTCCTTTATGGTGTCAGAAATGGGGAACATTTTCTTAAAAACAGGAGGGGGAGCAAACGGAATTCCTGGTCTATCCCACTCCTTAGTAACAATGTCCGAAATCCTCTTAGGGACCCGGAAAAACATCAGTGTAAACAGGAACCTCTAAATATTTGTCCATTTTACACAATTTCTCTGGAACGACAATAGGGTCACAATCATCCAGAGTAGCTAAAACCTCCCTGAGCAATAAACGGAGGTGCTCTAGCTTAAATTTAAATGCCGTCATATCTGAATCTGTCTGAGGGAAAATCTTTCCTGAATCAGAAATCTCTCCCTCAGACAGCAAATCCCTCATCCCTACCTCAGAACATTGTGAGAGAATATCGGATACGGCTACTAAAGCGTCAGAAGGCTCAGCATTTGTTCTTAACCCAGAGCTACTGCGCTTCCCTTGCAACCCTGGCAGTTTAGATAAAAACTCTGAGGTTAGTATTCATAACTGAAGTCATATCTTGCAAGGTGAAAGAATTAGACGCACTAGAAGTACTTGGCGTTGCTTGTGCGGGCGTAACTGGTTCTGACACTTGGGGAGAACTAGATGGTGAAACCTGATTTACTTCTGTCTGAGAATCATTCAATGCCAAATTCTTATAAGTCAAAATATGCTGTTTGCAATTTATAGACATATCAGTACAATTGGGACACATTCTTAGAGGGGGTTCCACAATGGCTTCTAAACAAATTGAACAATGAATTTCCTCAGTGTCAGACATGTTTAACAGGCTAGTAATGAAGCAAGCAAGCTTGGAAAAAACTTTATTTAATGAAAAAAACACTATTTGCAAAAACGGTACTGTATCTTTAAGAGAAAAAAAGGCATACACAAACTGCAAAACAGATTAAAATTGCTTCAAAATTTCCTAAATTTTAACAGTACACCCACTAAGCTTTAGAAGGATTGCGCCACAAGTAAAGCAAGACCCCCAAATGAAAAAAACGGATTGATAAGTGTCTAAAACCGGTTAAAACCCCCTAAAGCTCTGCTGTGGCCCTACCTGCCCTTAGAAAGTGATAATATGGGGTTTAAAGCTTCAATTAGTCCCTCAGAAGACTCTCAGGAGAAGTTGCTTGCTGCTTGTAAATGTAGGCCCCGCCCTCCTCACTCGATGTTGCTGGGGCCTACACAAAACTAACAAACCCTGCCTGAAAGCCATGTGGGTTATAAACAACCCCAAAGAACCCTCAAGCAAATGTCCCATAAAACAGAAAACTCCCAGACACAAAAACGTTTGTCCCAAATTCACATAAACTGAGTGCCCACAAAAAATTAACCCTTTATGCAAGCTAGTAAAAACCTCTGATAACACTAGGATTACTGCTTACCCTTCCCCTAATGGGGACACTGTCCTTTCTGAGTTAACACAGTCTCTGCAGAAAATATGACTGAACACACCTCATTGCTGTATAGCAAGAAACCGTTCCTCACACTGAAGTTTTCCTGTACTCCTCAGCTTCTGTGGGAACAGCAGTGGACCTTGGTTTCAAATGCTAAGATCATCCTCCTCCAGGCAGAAATCTTCATCTATGTCCTGCCTGAGAGTAAATAATACAACACCGGTACCATTTAAAAATAAACACTTGATTGAAGATAAAATAAAACTAACAGTTTATCACCTCTTCTCTTTATCCTTCCTGCTTAGAGCCAGCAAAGAGAATGACTGGGGGGTGGAGTTAAGGGGGGAGCTATATAGACAGCTCTGCTGTGGTGCTCTCTTTGCTACTTCCTGTCAGGAAGGACAATATCCCACAAGTTAGGATGAATCCGTGGAATCGGTACATCTTGCAAAAGAAATCTATGTCCCCTTGTAGATGTGTTAGCAGGGGGTCATATGTCACATCAGGCTTATAATTGTAGCGGTTACCTTGTAGGCTATTAGAGGTTTTAACTGGCAGATGTTAGCTATGTCTGTATGTTGGCTGTTAACTTTATCATTGATGGTTCAGGGGATTCTGCAGCTTATAGCTACTTTTCCTCTTATCCGCTTGTGATTCCTTCCCTGCATCTGGCTTTCTGTTCCGTTGTGCTGTGGGATGGTTGCACAAATAACTAAAGTGTAGGCTGCGGTCTACTCCGGTGTGCACTGTGTCTCCTTCGTTTGCTGTGGCCGGTTATGGAATCAGTCAGAAGTTATGGGAGGCTGTTTGATTGCTACTGCGCTCTGGAGCAGGGCTGTCCCTTGGCTTTGGGTCAAGAAATCTAGTCTCCTTGCGGTGATGAGTTGTTGCAGGCCTGCGTGAGTGTTGTGGCAGGCCAAGGTAGCGGGAGGTACGCTGGAAATTAGGGCTAAGGTCCCTTGTTCTAATCAGCGGTGCTAGTCCTCACATCTCTGTGCTTATAAGGCTTCAAAATGCAGGGTGGCTAGTGCCAAAAGCGCTCTCACTCAGATAGGGCTCAGGAGCTCCGTTAGAAAGCAGCCATCTCCTAGGCTGGCTAGCTCCACCCCCTTAGTTTGTATTTATTTTAACTAGGTAGAATAGTTAGTAAATAGTTAACTATTTACTAACTACCTAGTTAAAATAAATACAAATTTACCTGTGAAATAAAACCTAAACCTGTCTTACACTAACACCTAACCTTACACTACAATTAAATCAATTACATTAATTAAATACAATTAACTAAATTACAAAAAATAATAAACACAAAATTATAGAATAAAAAAAGAAATAATCAAATATTTTAACTAATTACACCTAATCTAATAGCCCTATCAAAATAACCCCCCAACAAATAAAAAAACCCTTGCCTACACTAAACTGCCAATAGCCCTTAAAAGGGCCTTTTGCGGGGCATTGCCCCAAAGAAATCAGCTCTTTTACCTGTAAAAAAAAAAAATACAAAACAACCCCCCAACAGTAAAACCACCCACACAACCAAACCCCCCAAATAAAATCCTATCTAAAAAAAACTAAGCTCCCCATTGCCCTGAAAAGGGCATTTGGCTCTTTTTTCAGCCCAAACCCTAAGATAAACATAAAACCCACCCAATAAACCCTTAAAAAAAAAACTAACACTAAGCCCCGAAGATCCACTTAAAAGTTTTTGAAGACCGGACATCCATCCTCAAAGAAGCCAGGAGAAGTCTTCATCCAAGCGGCAAGAAGTGGTCCTCCAGATGGGCAGAAGTCTTCATCCTTCCGATGCGGAGCGGCTCCATCTTCAAGACAACTGGCCCAGAGCATCCTCTTCTTTCGACGGCTACTTAGAATGAAGGTTCCTTAAAGGGATGTCATCCAAGATGGCGTCCCTTGAATTCCGATTGGCTGATAAAATTCTATCAGCCAATCGGATTTAAAGTTGAAAAAATCCTATTGGCTGATGCAATCAGCCAATAGGATTGAGCTTCAATCTTATTGGCTGATCCAATCAGCCAATAGGATTGAGCTCGCTTTCTATTGGCTGATTGGAGCAGCCAATAGAATGCAAGCTCAATCCTATTGGTTTATCAATCCTATTCCCTTAAAGGTACCTTCATTCTACAGTAGCCGTCGAAAGAAGAGGATGCTCCCCGCCGGATGTCTTGAAGATGAAGCCGCTCCACGTCGGAAGGATGAAGATAGAAGATGCCATCTGAATGAAGACTTCTCCTGGCTTCGTTGAGGACTTCTGCCCGCTTGGATGAAGACTTCTCCCGGATTCGTTGAGGACTTCTTGCTGCTTGGATGAAGCCTTCTCCCAGCTGGATGAGGATGGATGTTCGGTCTTCAAAAACCTGTAAGTGGATCTTCGGGGGTTAGTGTTAGGTTATGTTAAAGGTTTATTGGGTGGGTTTTATTTTAAGATTAGGGTTTGGGCTGAAAAAAAGCTAAATGCCCTTTTAAGAGCAATGCCCATCCAAATGCCCTTTTCAGGGCAATGGGGAGCTTAGTTTTATTTTTTAGATAGGATTTTATTTGGGGGGTTTGGTTGTGTGGGTGCTGGGTTTTACTGTTGGGGTTTTTTTTTTTTACAGGTAAAAGAGCGGATTTCTTTGGGGCAATGCCCTGCAAAAGGCCCTCTTAAGGACTATTGGCAGTTTAGTTTAGGCTAGGGTTTTTTTTTATTTTGGGGAGCTTTTTTATTTTGATAGGGCTATTAGATTGGTGAAATTGTTAGAATATTTGATCATTTCTTTTTTTATTTTGTGTAATTTAGTTAATTGTATTTAAAGTGAAGGTCAAGTCCGCCTCTCTAGTTAACAGTATCCTAAGTAACTTTTGAAAATAGTATAATGTTCATTCATCAATTTTTCTAAAATTATGCATGTCGTTTGTTTTTTTTAATTTTTATTTATCGTCCATATTGCTGCAATTGTCTGCCCGACATTTATCCGTTTTTGATTGACATATTTTCAGAAATTCCTAACCAATTGCTTTACTTCCTCCGTGGCGTCCTGCCCCTTTTTACCCGCGTCATCATTCAGTATTGCGCATGCGTGTAAATGCGTGTCGTCCTAGTTGTCATGCTCGTTCACGATTTGCGCATGCGTATTAGCCGGTTGTAATTAGATACATTGACTCAGTCACTACTGATCCCAATAGAACAAAGCAAGCACTTAAACCTCTTAAGGACATATGACGGAATTTTTCCGTCATAAAACAATTGAGCAAACTGAAAGCTGTGTCCTTAAAGGGTTAAAAAAACAAAATTTATGCTTACCTGATAAATTTATTTCTCTTGTGGTGTATCCAGTCCACGGGTTCATCCATTACTTGTGGGATATTCTCCTTCCCAACAGGAAGTTGCAAGAGGACACCTACAGCAGAGCTGTCTATATAGCTCCTCCCCTAACTGCCACCCCCAGTCATTCAACCGAAGACGAGCAAGAAAAAAGGAGAAACTATAGGGTGCAGTGGTGACTGTAGTTTAAAAATAAAAAACACCTGCCTTAAAATGACAGGGCGGGCCGTGGACTGGATACACCACAAGAGAAATAAATTTATCAGGTAAGCATAAATTTTGTTTTCTCTTGTAAAGGTGTATCCAGTCCACGGGTTCATCCATTACTTGTGGGATACCAATACCAAATCTTTAGGACACGGATGAAGGGAGGGACAAGGCAGGAACTTAAACGGAAGGCACCACTGCCTGTAAGACCTTTCTCCCAAAAATAGCCTCCGAGGAAGCAAAAGTATCGAATTTGTAGAATTTAGAAAAGGTATGAAGCGAAGACCAAGTCGCCGCCTTACAAATCTGTTCAACAGAGGCCTCATGTTTAAAAGCCCATGTGGAAGCTACTGCTCTAGTAGAATGAGCTGTAATTCTTTCAGGAGGCTGCTGCCCAGCAGTCTCATAAGCTAAGTGGATTATGCTTCTTAGCCAAAAAGAAAGAGAAGTTGCCTAAGCCTTTTGGCCTCTCCTCTGTCCAGAGTAGACAACAAACAAAGCAGATGTTTGACAAAAATCCTTCGTAGCTTGTAAATAAAATTTTAAAGCACGAACCACATCAAGATTGTGTAATAGACGTTCCTTCTTTGAAGAAGGATTAGGACATAGTGAAGGAACAACAATCTCCTGATTGATATTCTTATTAGATACCACCTTAGGAAGAAACCCAGGTTTGGTACGTAAAACTACCTTATCTGCATGGAAAATCAGATAAGGGGAATCACACTGTAAAGCAGATAACTCCGAAACTCTTCGAGCTGAGGAGATAGCTACTAAAAACAGAACTTTCCAAGATAAAAGTTTAATATCTATGGAATGCAAAGGTTCAAACGGAACCCCTTGAAGAACTTTAAGAATTAAATTTAAACTCCATGGCGGAGCGACAGGTTTAAACACAGGCTTGATTCTAACTAAAGCCTGACAAAACGCCTGAACGTCTGGAACCTCAGCCAGACATTTGTGCAAAAGAATAGACAGAGCAGAAATCTGTCCCTTTAAGGAACTAGCTGACGATCCCTTCTCCAATCCTTCTTGGAGAAAGGATAATATCCTAGGAATCCTGACCTTACTCCATGAGTAACCCTTGGATTCACACCAATGAAGATATTTACACCATATCTTATGATAGATTTTCCTGGTGACAGGCTTTCGAGCCTGAATTAAGGGATCAATGACCGACTCGGAAAAACCACGCTTTGATAAAATCAAGCGTTCAATCTCCAAGCAGTCAGACGCAGAGAAATTAGATTTGGATGTTTGAATGGACCTTGAAGTAGAAGGTCCTGCCTCAGCGGCAGAGTCCATGGTGGAAAGGATGACATGTCCACCAGATCTGCATACCAAGTCCTGCGTGGCCATGCAGGAGCTATCAAAATCACTGAAGCTCTCTCCTGCTTGATCTTGGCAATCAGACGAGGGAGCAGAGGAAATGGTGGAAACACATAAGCCAGGCTGAAGGACCAGGGCGCTGCTAGAGCATCTATCATCGCTGCCTGGGGATCCCTTGACCTGGACCCGTAACAAGGAAGCTTGGCGTTCTGACGAGACGCCATGAGATCCAGTTCTGGTTTGCCCCATAGTTGAATCAGCTGGGCAAATGCCTCCGGATGGAGCTCCTACTCCCCCGGATGAAAAGTCTGCCGACTTAGAAAATACACCTCCCAGTTCTCTACTCCTGGGATATAGATAGCTGAGAGATGGCAAGAGTGAACCTCTGCCCATAGAATTATCTTTGAAACCTCCAACATTGCCAGGGGGCTCCTTGTTCCCCCCTGATGGTTGGTAAAGGCTACAGTCGTGATGTTGTCCGACTGAAATCTGATGAACCTGACCACAGCTAGCTGAGGCCAAGCCTGAAGAGCATTGAATATCGCTCTTAGTTCCAGAATGTTTATCGGAAGGAGGGCCTTCCTCCTGAGTCCACGAACCGTGAGCCTTCAGGGAGTACCAGACTGCGCCCCAGCCCAGAAGGCTGGCATCTGTCGTCACTATAGTCCATTCTGGCCTGCGGAAACTCATTCCCCTAGACAGATGGACCCAAGATAGCCACCAGAGAAGAGAATCCCTGGTCTCTTGATCCAGATTTATCCGAGGAGACAAATCTGTGTAGTCCCCATTCCACTGATTGAGCATGCAAAGTTGCAGTGGTCTGAGATGTAGGCGGGCAAACGGAACTATGTCCATTGCCGCTACCATTAGGCCGATTACTTCCATACAGTGAGCCACTGACGGCCGAGAAGTGGAATGAAGAGCACGGCAGGAAGTTAGAAGCTTTGACAACCTGACCTCTGTCAGAAAAATTTTAATTTCTACTGAATCTATCAGAGTTCCTAGGAAGGAAACTCTTGTGAGAGAGGGGAGAGAGAACTCTTTTCTTCGTTCACCTTCCACCCGTGAGACCTCAGGAATGCAGGAACAATGTCCGTATGGGACTTGGCGATTTGAAAAGTCGACGCCTGTATCAGAATGTCGTCTAGGTAAGGAGCCACCGCTATGCCTTGTGGCCTTAGAACCGCCAGTAGGGACCCTAGAACCTTCGTAAAGATTCTTGGTGCCGTGGCTAACCCTAAGGGAAGAGCCACAAACTGGTAATGCCTGTCTAGGAAGGCGAACCTGAGGAACTGATGATGATCTCTGTGTATCGGAATGTGGAGATAAACATCCTTTAAATCCACGGTAGTCATATATTGACCCTCCTGGATCATAGGTAGGATGGTTCGAATAGTCTCCATCTTGAAGGATGGGACCCTGAGAAATTTGTTTAGGATCTTGAGATCCAAGATTGGTCTGAAAGTTCCCTCTTTTTTTGGGAACTATAAACAGATTTGAATAGAAGCCCTGCCCCTGTTCCTCCCTTGGAACTGGGTGGATCACTCCCATAACCAGTAGGTCTTGAACGCAACGTAAGAATGCCTCTCTCTTTATCTGGTTTGCAGATAATTGTGAGAAATGAAATCTCCCCTTTGGAGATGAAGCTTTGAAGTCCAGAAGATATCCCTGGGAAACAATCTCCAGAGCCCAGGGATCCTGGACGTCTCTTGCCCAAGCCTGGGCGAAGAGAGAAAGTCTGCCCCCAACTAGATCCGGTCCCGGATCGGGGGCTACTCCTTCATGCTGTCTTAGAAGCAGCAGCAGGTTTTTTGGCCTGCTTCCCCTTGTTCCAATCCTGGTTAGGTCTCCAGACTGGTTTGGACTGGGCAAAATTTCCCTCTTGTTTTGCATTAGAGGAAGTTGAAGCTGCGCCACTCTTGAAGTTTCGAAAGGAATGAAAATTAGTCTGTTTGGTCCTTAATTTGTTGGACCTATCCTGAGGAAGGGCGTGACCTTTTCCTCCAGTAATATCAGAAATGATCTCCTTCAGTCCAGGCCCTTTTGAAGGGGATGTTGAGAAGCTTAGACTTTGAAGTAACGTCAGCTGACCAGGATTTAAGCCATAGCGCCCTACGCGCCTGAATGGCAAAACCTGAATTCTTAGCCGTTAGCTTGGTTAAATGAAAAACGGCGTCAGAAATAAGGGAATTAGCTAACTTAAGAGCTTTAATCCTGTCTAGAATATCATCTAACGGGGTCTCCACCTGTAGAGCCTCCTCAAGAGACTCGAACCAGAAAGCCGCTGCAGCAGTGACTGGGGCAATGCATGCAACAGGCTGGAGAATAAAACAACTGTCCTCGACGGGGATAGTTGTACGCTTAGCTAGGGTAGAGACTGCTCCCTCCACCTTAGGGACCGTCTGCCACAAGTCCCGTGTTGCGGCATCTATGGGAAACATCTTTTTAAAAGCAGGAGGGGGAGAGAACGGTACACCTGGTCTATCCCATTCCTTAGTAATAATTTCTGAAAACCTCTTAGGGACTGGAAAAACGTCAGTGTAAACAGGCACTGCAAAGAATTTGTCCATTTTACACAATTTCTCTGGGACTACAATGGGGTCACAGTCATCCAGAGTCGCTAAAACCTCCCTGAGCAACAAGCGGAGGTGTTCAAGCTTAAATTTAAACGCTGTCATTTCAGAGTCAGACTGAAGTAACGCCTTCCCTGAATCAGAAATGTCACCCACAGATAGAAGCTCTCCTGCTTTGGCTTCTGCATATTGTGAGGGTATATCGGACATAGCTACTAAAGCGTCAGAAAGCTCTGTATTTGTTCTAGCCCCAGAGCTGTCTCGCTATCCTTGTAACCCTGGCAGTTTGGACAATACCTCTGTAAGGGTAATAGTCATAACCGCCGCCATGTCTTGTAAGGTAAACGCATTGGACGCGCCAGATGTACTTGGCCTCACTTGAGCGGGAGATATAGGTTCTGACACATGGGGAGAGCTAGGTGGTTTAACCTCCCTTTTGTCAGTCTGAGAAACCTCTGGTGATAAATCTTTAAATGCCATAATATGGTCTTTATAACTTATAGAAATATCAGTACATTTGGTACACATTCTAAGAGGGGGTTCCACAATGGCTTCTAAACATAATGAACAAGGAGTTTCCTCTATGTCAGACATGTTTAACAGACTAGTAATGAGACCAGCAAGCTTGGAAAATACTTTAATAAATGTGAAACAGCAATAAAACAAAAACGGTACTGTGCCTTTAAGAGAAAAAAACTACCACAAACTGCAAAACAGTGTTAAAAAGTAGTAAACTCTACGAAATTTTTACAGTGTGTATAAGGGACTAAAGCAGCATTGCACCCAGTTGCAAATGGATGATTAACCCCTTAGGCCCCAAACCGGATTTGAAAAACGTTAAAACCGTTAATAAACAGTCAAACACACTGCCACAGCTCTGCTGTGGCTCCTACCTGCCCTTAAACACGATTTTTGCAGGAAAAAACCCTCTATAGTGGTCCTAGATGCCAGAGGACTCCTTTAGGGAAGCTGGATGTCTCAGTCTGAATATCAACTGCGCATTTTAAAGCGCGAAAATAGGCCCCTCCCACCATGCACTCAATGTCAGAGGGCCTTAAAAAAGTACTCCTAGGAGTAATCTGACTAGCCATGTGGAAAGCTAGGCCCCAAATAAAGATTTATCACCCTCAGAGAAAAAAACGTTTTTTCTATAAACCATGCAAACGTTTTGACACTAAGTAATATGAGTATTAACATGAATATTACCCTTTTTTGTAAGCATGAACCCAGTCGTTGTTAAATCACTGCGTCAGGCTTACCTCAAATATACAAGGCTCTGTCAGCATTTTCTAGACCTTATCTCTCTAGAAATAAATATACTGAACATACCTCAAAGCAGGTAATCTGCAAACCGTCCCCCCAACTGAAGTTTTCTTTCCATACTCTTCAGTTATGTGTGAGAACAGCAATGGACCTTAGTTACAAACCGCTAAGATCATCAACCTCCAGGCAGATTCTTCTTCTAATTTCTGCCTGAGAGTAAAACAGTACAACGCCGGTACCGTTTAAAAATAAACTCTTGATTGAAGGTAAAAACTACACTAAGTCACCACATCTCTCTTACACTTCCTATCTTGTCGAGAGTTGCAAGAGAATGACTGGGGGTGGCAGTTAGGGGAGGAGCTATATAGACAGCTCTGCTGTGGGTGTCCTCTTGCAACTTCCTGTTGGGAAGGAGAATATCCCACAAGTAATGGATGAACCCGTGGACTGGATACACCTTTACAAGAGAAAAAAAGCACTTTATTGTATTGCGTACAAAAGTATTGATACAAGTTGCCAATACTGTGACTACAATATAACACTGCTCCGGAATGAACAAAGCGACGGACCGAAATGTTTTACGCATGCGCCAATGAAGATATAATACGCATATCGAAGCAGGTGTTGTGCACGAGCTTTGAAGAGACGCGTTCAGCTTCTTATGCTCGCTACATCATTAGAGAAAAATAAGGAAGTTGACCGGGGGAGGAGTAACAGTAAGAAACCTCGGTATAATATATATCTAAATTTCGATAAATTCATATATTTATTTTTTTTAAAAACTTAGCGACTGTGACATTTAGAGGTAAATGTTTAAAGGGGTGATGAGCAGTGAGGTAAACTTGAACTTCACTTTAATGTAATTGAGTTAATTGTAGTGTAAGGTTTGGTGTTAGTGTAAGACAGTTTAGGTTTTATTTCACAGGTAAATTTGTATTTATTTTAACTAGGTAGTTAGTAAATAGTTAATAACTATTTACTAACTAGTCTACCTAGTTAAAATAAATACAAACTTAGCTGTGAAATAAAAATAAAACCTAAGATAGCTACAATATAACTATTAGTTATATTGTAGCTAGCTTAGGTTTTATTTTATAGGTAAATATTTAGTTTTAAATAGGAATTATTTAGGTATTAATTGTAATTTTTATTTAGATTTATTTTAATTATGTTAAAGTTAGTGGGGGTTAGGTTTAGGGGTTAATAACTTTAGAATAGTGGTGGCAACGTTGGGGGCGGCAAATTAGGGGTTAAAAACTAATGTAGGTGGCGGCTACATTGGGGCTGGCAGATTAGGGGTTAATAAGTGTAATGTAGGTGTCGGCGATGTCGGGGGCAGCAGATTAGGGGTGTTTAGACTTGGGGTTTATGTTAGGGTGTTAGGTGTAAACATAAATTTTCTTTCCCCATAGGAATCAATGAGCTGCGTTACGGAGCTTTACGCTCCTTTATTGCAGGTGTTAGGCTTTTTTTTTAGCCGGCTCTCCCCATTGATGTCTATGGGGAAATCATGCACGAGCACGTAAAACCAGCTCAAAGCAGCGCTGGTATTTGAGTGTGGTATGGAGCTCAATTTTGCTCAACGCTGACATATTGACTGCTAACGCCGGGTTTTTGAAAACCTGTAATAGCAGCGCTATAGGGAGTTGAGCAGTGGAAATAACTTGCAAGTTAGCAAAATTTACTAAACCTAGTAATGATGCTTGAAATTACCGGACTATTGATAAAGCTAATGATCGGGTTGGAGATACCAATATCCCCCTATGGGGATATGGATTAGTTGAATAAATCGATTAATCTATATCATAGAATATATCCTAATATATGCACATATAGGACAAATAATGGATTGGCCAATCCGTATTTAAAAGAAACAAGAATACTAAAATAATGAACCAATTATGGTAAAACACAGAAATAATAAATGGTGAAAATAGTGCAATATACAGTATATATTGGGTTGATTTCTCCGAGCAGGCAGACAGAAGTTATGAAGCAGCGGTCTAAAGACCGCTGTCTTTAGACTGCTGCTTCATAACTTCTGTTTACGGAGCTTGATAAATTGACCCCTAATAGTTTGACAGACTGGTGGCTGAATTAGTGCATGTGAAGTGTTAAAATACCAGCTTTTCAAATACCCTAGGGTGTCTATTGCTTTCATAAGATATGGTGAGTCCACGGTGTCCTCAATTACTGTTGGGGATATCACTCCTGGCGAGCAGGAGGAGGCAAAGAGCACCACAGCAAAGCTGTTAAGTATCACTCCCCTTCCCACAATCCCCAGTCATTCTCTTTGCCTTCGGTACAAGGAGTGAAGTTTGGTGTCTAAAGAAAATTTTCTTGAATCAAGATTTTATTATTTTGAAAGCCAGAGTAGGTTTGCTCTGATCTTTCCTCTCAAGACTGGGTTTAGCTATACTCTGTTAGTCTCTTCCATACCTCCCAACATTTCAAAATTCAAAAGAGGGACACCCCCCCCCCCCCCCCCCCCCACGGCAAAAAAAATTGAAATGTGGTAGGCGGGGCTTAAAAAATCATAAGACCAAAGCAATATAAATAAAATTCTTAATAAAGTCATATTTTAATACTCTTAGGCAGCAAATCAAACACAAGCTCAAACCACTGGTATGGCTATGTGAGCAATGTATTTAATTAGCCTTTGCAAAGACATTGCTAAATATTTTTATCTTAATTGGACATTTAATAATAAATTCTTTAAAACTGCTCTCTGCATTCCCCATTAATATTCTAGATTCTAGCCTTTAAAGTCAGCAAAAATGCACAGTAGCACACTACATAGCATACACTTACACATGCAGATACACACACTGCATAGCATACACTTATACATGCAGATACACACACTGCATAGCATACACTTATACATGCAGATACACACACTGCATAGCATACACTTATACATGCAGATACACACACTGCATAGCATACACTTATACATGCAGATACACACACTGCATAGCATACACTTATACATGCAGATACACACACTGCATAGCATACACTTATACATGCAGATACACACACTGCATAGCATACACTTATACATGCAGATACACACACTGCATAGCATACACTTATACATGCAGATACACACACTGCATAGCATACACTTATACATGCAGATACACACACTGCATAGCATACACTTATACATGCAGATACACACACTGCATAGCATACACTTATACATGCATATACACACACTGCATAGCATACACTTATACATGCAGATACACACACTGCATAGCATACACTTATACATGCAGATACACACACTGCATAGCATACACTTATACATGCAGATACACACACTGCATAGCATACACTTATACATGCAGATACACACACTGCATAGCATACACTTATACATGCAGATACACACACTGCATAGCATACACTTATACATGCAGATACAAACACACTGCATAGCATACACGTATACATGCAGATACAAACACACTGCATAGCATACACGTATACATGCAGATACAAACACACTGCATAGCATACACTTACACATGCAGATACACACACTACATAGCATACACTTATACAGGCAGATACACAGACACTACATAGTATACACTTATACATGCAGACACACACACACTACATAGCATACACTTATACATGCAGATACACATACACACTACATAGCATACACTTACACATGCAGATACACACATTACATAGTATACACTTATGCATGCAGATACACAGACACTACATAGTATACACTTATACATGCAGACACACACTAAATAGCATACACTTATACATGCAGATACACATACACACACTACATAGCTTACATTTATACATGCAGACACACACACTACATAGCATAAACTTATACATACAGATACACACACACAGTTATGGATACAGACACACACACACTACATCATATATGGGTATCTAATTCATTGTATGGGGTCCTGGGGTTGGCAAGCACATTAGCTGGCAGTCTGCAGCTGCCACTGTTCGTTACCCTGGTATTAGCAAAGCTCATTGTATAAAACTGAAGGCATGCTAGTATTATTATCACCAGGGGTTAGACATCATCACTACCAGAGGTAAGTTAGAGAGGTCACCATTACCGTGGTCAGAGTGTATACAGCTTTCTTACTCCTGCTTAACCCACACAACATTCCTTTTCCACAGGGAATATAACAGGTATCTAACCCTGTGAGAGCAAAGCCAGCTGCTTCCGAGTATGGGCCCAATAGAATTTAAAAAAAAAAAAAATTATTTATTTTTTTATGCTTGGGGCAAATCGGGACAGATGGCTTGCAACCCGGGACAGGGGGACAGACTCCTAAAATCGGGACTGTCCCGCAAAAATCGAGACAGTTGGGGGGTATGCTCTTCAGTAGGGCAGTGGTAGCTTTTAAGCAGTTCGGAATTTGTGAGGTGAGCCTCACTGCGTTTTCTTAAGTTTGCTGCCCTTGTAAAGAAAGCCAGAGTAGGTTCACTCTGTCCTTTCTTGTTTTCACAGGTCTATGTAAGGAGTGACTTCCTTTCATGCCGGGTGAGCTGTCCTCCTGCCAGACAGCCAGAGGTGCAGGTAAGTGCCATTTCTTTCCCAAGATATGGCGAGTCCACAGAATAATCAATTACTAGTGGGAATATCCCTCCTGGCCTGCAGGAGGAGGCAAAGAGCACCACAGCAAAGCTGCTAAATATGTCACTTCCCCTACCCATAACCTCTAGTTATTCTCTTTGCCTGCGGTGCAAGGAGGAGGTGAAGTTTTGGTGTCTAATCTACAATCAAGATTTTGTTATTTTAAAAGTAAAGTAGGTTTGCTCTGATCTTTGTAAAGGGTCTAGCCTTAGCCCATGTCAGTCTCTTCAGTAGGGCAGTGGTGACTTAAGCAATTGGGAACTTGTGGAGTACAATACTCATTGTGTTTTCCCAAAACATGTTGCTGCCTTATTTAGATAGTCTTAGAAAGTTTACTCAGTCTTTCTGTATTTCCACAGGTCCATGTGAGGTATGGCATCCTCTCAAACCAGGTGAGCTGTCCTACTGCCGGACAGATAAATATTAAGGTAAGTGCCAGTTTTATTTTTCTATGTAAGCAGGGAAAAATGTGGCACTTATTCAGCTGAAACGCTGCAAGGTGACGTTTTTTATTATTCCTGTCAGGATGCAGGCTTTTATGGCAGTTTTTGCAGGAACTGTTAACGTGAGGAGTGTTTTTATTGATGGCTCAGTGAGGATCTGTTTTTAGTAACCGATTATGTACTTTTATTGGGGGTTTTATCGTTTGTTTTTAAGCCTGTTTTCAAGAAAGTTGATTTAAAAAAACAAAAACAATTTATGCTTACCTGATAAATTACTTTCTCTTGCGGTGTATCCAGTCCACGGATTCATCCTTACTTGTGGGATATTCTCATTCCCTACAGGAAGTGGCAAAGAGAGCACACAGCAGAGCTGTCCATATAGCTCCCCCTCTGGCTCCGCCCCCCAGTCATTCGACCGACGGTTAGGAGAAAAAGGAGAAACCATATGGTGCAGTGGTGACTGTAGTTTAAACAAGAAATTTTAACCTGACTTAATTGCCAGGACGGGCCGTGGACTGGATACACCGCAAGAGAAAGTAATTTATCAGGTAAGCATAAATTCTGTTTTCTCTTGCAAGGTGTATCCAGTCCACGGATTCATCCTTACTTGTGGGATACCAATACCAAAGCTTTAGGACACGGATGAAGGGAGGGAACAAGACAGGTAACCTAAACGGAAGGCACCACTGCTTGCAAAACCTTTCTCCCAAAAATAGCCTCTGAAGAAGCAAAAGTATCGAATTTGTAAAATTTGGCAAAAGTATGCAGTGAAAATCAAGTTGCTGCCTTACAAATCTGTTCAACAGAAGCCTCATCCTTGAAGGCCCAAGTGGAAGCCACAGCTCTGGTGGAATGAGCTGTAATTCGTTCAGGAGGCTGCTGCCCAGCAGTCTCATAAGCCAATCGGATGATGCTTTTCAACCAAAAGGAGAGGTAGCCATCGCTTTTTGACCTCTCCTCTTACCAGAATAGACAACAAAGATGATGTTTGTCTGAAATCCTTAGTTGCTTGTAAAATAGAATTTCAAAGCACGAACCACATCAAGAATGTGTAAAAGCCGTTCCTTCTTAGAAGCTGGATTAGGACACAGAGAAGGAACAATGATTTCCTGGTTAATGTTCTTATTAAACCAGGTTTGGTACGCAAAACTACCTTATCTGCATGGAACACCAGATAGGGTGAATTACACTGCAAAGCAGACAATTCTGAAACTCTTCGAGCAGAAGATATAGCTACCAAAAACAAAACTTTCCAAGATAATAACTTAATATCTATGGAATGTAAAGGTTCAAACGGAACCCCTTGAAGAACTGAAAGAACTAAATTTAGACTCCATGGAGGAGCCACAGGTTTATAGACAGGCTTGATTCTGACTAACGCCTGTGTAAACGCTTGAACATCTGGTACTTCTGCCAGACGCTTGTGTAAAAGGATAGACAGAGCGGATATCTGCCCCTTTAAGGAACTAGCTGATAAACCTTTCTCCAATCCATCTTGGAGAAAAGACAATATCCTTGGAATCCTAAACTTACTCCACGAGTAACCCTTGGATTCACACCAACAAAGATATTTCCGCCATATCTTATGGTAAATTTTCCTGGTGACAGGTTTTCTAGCTTGGATCAAAGTATCTATGACTGATTCAGAGAACCCACGCTTGGATAGAATTAAGCGTTCAATCTCCAATCAGTCAGCTGCAGAGAAACTAGATTTGGATGCTTGAATGGACCCTGTATTAGAAGATCCTGCCTCATTGGCAGTGTCCATGGTGGGACAGATGACATGTCCACTAGGTCTGCATACCAAGTCCTGCGTGGCCACGCAGGCGCTATCAGAATTACTGAGGCCTTCTCCTGTTTGATTCTGGCTACCAGCCGAGGGAGAAGGGGAAACGGTGGAAAGACATAGGCCAGATTGAAGGACCAAGGCGCTACTAGAGCATCTATCAATGCCGCCTTGGGGTCCCTGGTCCTGGCACCGTAAAGAGGAAGTTTGGTGTTCTGACGGGACGCCATCAGATCCAACTCTGGAATGCCCCATAGCTGAGTCAGCTGAGCAAATACCTCCGGGTGGAGTTCCCACTTCCCCGGGTGAAAAGTCTGACGACTTAGGAAATCCGCTTCCCAGTTGTCTACTCCTGGGATGTGAATTGCAGATAGATGGCAAGAGTGATCCTCTGCCCACCTGATTATCTTGGTTACTTCCTTCATCGCTAAGGAACTCTTTGTTCCTCCCTGATGATTTATGTATGCTACAGTCGTGATGTTGTCCGACTGAAATCTGATGAACTTGGCCGCCGCTAGCTGAGGCCATGCCTGGAGCGTGTTGAATATCGCTCTCAGTTCCAAAATGATTATCGACCATAGGCCCTGAGCTTTCAGGGCGCCCCAGACCGCGCCCCAGCCTAACAGACTGGCGTCTGTCGTTACAATGATCCACTCCGGTCTGCGGAAGCACATTCCCTGTGACAGGTGATCCTGAGACAACCACCAGAGAAGAGAATCTCTGGTTTTCTGGTCCAGTTGGATTTGAGGAGACAAATCTGCATAATCCCCATTTCACTGTTTGAGCATGCACAATTGCAGTGGCCTGAGATGAATTCGAGCAAAAGGGACTACGTCCATTGCTGCTACCATTAATCCGATTACCTCCATGCACTGAGCTACAGAAGGCCGAGGAATGGAATGAAGAACTCGGCAAGTACTTAGAAGCTTTAACCTTCTGACCTCCGTCAGAAATATTTTCATTTCTACCGAGTCTATTAATGTTCCCAGGAAGGGAACCCTTGTGAGCGGGGACAGAGAACTTTTTTCGGTGTTCACCTTCCACCCGTGAGACCTTAGAAAGGCCAGAACAATATCCGTATGAGCCTTGGCTCTGGGAAAAGACGACGCCTGTATTAAGATGTCATCCAGATAGGGTGCTACTGCAATGCCCCGCGGTCTCAGTACCGCTAGAAGGGACCTTAGCACCTTTGTGAAAATTCTGGGAGCGGTGTCCAACCCGAAGGGAAGGGCCACGAACTGGTAATGCTTGTCCAGAAAAGCGAACCTTAGGAACTGATGGTGATCTTTGTGGATAGGAATATGAAGGTACGCATCCTTTAGATCCACGGTAGTCATATATTGACCTTCCTGGATCATCGGTAAGTTTGTCCGAATGGTTTCCATCTTGAAAGATGGAACTCTGAGGAATTTGTTTAGAATTTTTAGATCCAGGATTGGTCTGAAAGTTCCTTCCTTTTTGGGAACCACAAACAGGTTTGAGTAAAAACCCAGTCCTTGTTCTGTAATTGGAACTGGATATATAACTCCCATCTTGAGTAGATCTTCTACACAGCCTAAGAACGCCTCTTTCTTTGTCTGGTCTGTAGACAGACGAGAAATGTGGAACCTTCCCCTTGGAGGAGAGTCCTTGAATTCTAGAAGATATCCCTGAGCAACTCTCTCTAATGCCCAGGGATCGGGAACATCTCTTGCCCAAGCCTGAGCAAAGAGAGAGAGTCTGCCCCCTACCAGATCCGGTCCCGGATCAGGGGCTACCCCTTCATGCTGTCTTAGTAGCAGCTGCAGGCTTCTTGGCCTGTTTACCCTTGTTCCAGCCCTGCAAAGGCTTCCAGGTTGCCTTGGGCTGTGAAGTGTTACGCTCTTGCTTTGCGGTAGCAGAGACTGAAGCAGGACCGCTCCTGAAGTTGCGAAAGGAACGAAAATTAGCCTTGTTTTTAGCCTTAAAAGGCCTATCTTGCGGGAGGGCATGGCCCTTTTCCCCAGTGATATCCGAAATAATCTCTTTCAACTCGGGCCCGAAAAGGGTCTTTCCCTTGAAAGGAATATTCAGTAATTTTGTTTTAGACGACACGTCGGCCGACCATGATTTAAGCCAAAGCGCTCTCCGCGCCATGATGGCAAAACCAGAATTTTTCGCCGCTAACTTAGCTAATTGCAAAGCGGCATCTGTGATAAAAGAATTAGCCAGCTTTAGAGCCTTAATTCTATCCATAATTTCGTCATATGAGGTCTCCGTCTGGAGCGACTCCTCCAGCGCCTCAAACCAGAAAGCCGCTGCAGTAGTTACAGGAATAATGCAGGCAATAGGTTGGAGAAGGAAACCTTGTTGAACAAATATTTTCTTTAGTAAACCTAATTTTTTATCCATAGGATCTTTAAAAGCACAACTGTCTTCAATTGGTATGGTTGTGCGCTTGGCTAGTGTTGAAACTGCCCCCTCTACCTTAGGGACCGTCTGCCACGCGTCCCGTCTGGGATCAGTTTTGGGGAACATTTTCTTAAAGATAGGTGGGGGAACAAAAGGTACACCTGGTCTTCCCCACTCCCTAGCAACAATATCCGCCACCCTCTTAGGGATCGGAAACGCATCAGTGTATACAGGGACTTCTAGATATTTGTCCATTTTACACAATTTCTCTGGGACCACCATAGGGTCACAATCATCCAAAGTTGATAAGACCTCCCTAAGCAGTACGCGGAGGTGTTCCAATTTAAGTTTAAATGCTAGTGAATCTGATTCTGCCCGCTGAGAAACTTGTCCTGAATCAGAAATTTCTCCCTCAGACATAACATCCCTCGCCCCTACTTCAGAGTGTTGTGAGGGTACATCAGATAAGCCTCCCAAAGCTTCCGACTGCTCCTCATCTGTTCTCAATACAGAGCTATCGAGCTTTTTAGGGAAAACTGGCAGTTTGGATAGAAAGGCCGCAAGGGAATTATCCATGACTGCCGCCAGTTGTTGCAATGTAATAGGTGCTAATGCACTAGAGGTACTAGGTATCGCTTGAGCGGGCGTAACTGGTGATGACACATGGGGAGAGGACGCCGGACTATCCTCATTACCTTCAGTCAAAGAATCATCTAGGGCTATATTTTTAAGTGACACAATATGATCTTTAAAGTGTATAGACACATTAGTGCACTTGGGACACATTTTGAGTGGGGGTTCCACCATGGCTTCTGAACACATACAACAATGCTTTTCCTTAGTGTCAGACATGTTTAACAGATTGGTATTATACACAAGCAGGCTTGGAAAAACACTTTATGCAATAAAAAATACAATTTGCAATAAATGGTACTGTGCCTTTAAGATAATAAAAGCGCACACAATTTTACAAAACGGTGAAAAAAGAACCAAATCTCTTGAAATTTTTTACAGTATGTGCCTAATGCTTCGATATGATTGCACAGCAAGTTTCAGCCTGATTAACCCTTTAATGCCCAAACCGCAGCCGCCTAAAGCAAACAGCCGGTTAATAAACTACAGCACCTTGCCACAGCAGCCTGCTGTGGCCCTTCCTTCCCTTAAGGATTGAATTTGAGAAAATCAAGCCTCCTGAAGTCCTCAAGCAGTCTCTGGACCCATGTGAAGCAGCATGCAGGGAAATCTTGTCAGAATAAACTGCGCAACTGAGGCGCGAAATTAGGCCCCTCCCACTTCAGAGCTGTGGGGCCTTCAGAACCCAATTTAGTTGACTAAAAATAATGCCATGTGGAATAAAACCCCAATAAACACCTCAAAAGTGCTTAAAAGTGTCAATAAAGAGTATTTTTCTAAACAAAATAATCGATTGCCCTGTTAAAGGGATAACCAGTCTATTGAGCCCACTTAAATAAGCCTCTAGTTCTATACTAAGTTTCAGAACATGGCTTACCCTTCCCACATGGGGAATCTTGTCAGTCTTCTAGCATTATCTTGTCTTGACTAGAAAAAAAGATGACTGAAACATACCTCAAAGCAGTTAAGCCTGCAAACTGTTCCCCCCAACTGAAGTTTTCTGGTACTCCTCAGTCCTGTGTTGGAACAGCAATGGATTTTAGTTACAACATGCTAAAATCATTTTCCTCTCAGCAGAATTCTTCATCATATTTCTGCCAGAGAGTAAATAGCACAAACCGGTACTATTTAAAAATAAACTTTTGATTGAAGATATAAAAACTACAAATCTAACACCACATTCACTTTACCCTCCCGTGGAGATGCTACTTGTTAGAGCGGCAAAGAGAATGACTGGGGGGCGGAGCCAGAGCTATATGGACAGCTCTGCTGTGTGCTCTCTTTGCCACTTCCTGTAGGGAATGAGAATATCCCACAAGGATGAATCCGTGGACTGGATACACCTTGCAAGAGAAAAAAACATAATTTATGTAAGAACTTACCTGATAAATTCATTTCTTTCATATTAGCAAGAGTCCATGAGCTAGTGACGTATGGGATATACATTCCTACCAGGAGGAGTTTCCCAAACCTCAAAATGCCTATAAATACACCCCTCACCACACCCACAATTCAGTTTAACGAATAGCCAAGAAGTGGGGTGAAAAGAAAGGTGCGAAAGCATCAAAATAAGGAATTGGAATAATTGTGCTTTATACAAAAAAATCATAACCACCACAAAAAAAGGGTGGGCCTCATGGACTCTTGCTAATATGAAAGAAATGAATTTATCAGGTAAGTTCTTACATAAATTATGTTTTCTTTCATGTAATTAGCAAGAGTCCATGAGCTAGTGACGTATGGGATAATAAATACCCAAGATGTGGAACTTCCACGCAAGAGTCACTAGAGAGGGAGGGATAAAATAAAGACAGCCAATTCCGCTGAAAAATAATAATCCACAACCCAAACAAAAGTTTTAATCTCAATAATGAAAAAAACTGAAATTATAAGCAGAAGAATCAAACTGAAACAGCTGCCTGAAGTACTTTTCTACCAAAAACTGCTTCAGAAGAAGAAAAAACATAAAAATGGTAGAATTTAGTAAAAGTATGCAAAGAAGACCAAGTTGCTGCTTTGCAAATCTGATCAACAGAAGCTTCATTCCTAAACGCCCAGGAAGTAGAAACTGACCTAGTAGAATGAGCCGTAATTCTTTGAGGCGGGGATTTACCCGACTCTACATAAGCATGATGAATCAAAGACTTTAACCAAGACGCCAAAGAAATGGCGGATGCCTTCTGACCTTTTCTGGACCCAGAAAAGATAACAAATAGACTAGAAGTCTTTCGGAAATCTTTAGTAGCTTCAACATAATATTTCAAAGTTCTTACTACATCCAAAGAATGTAAAGATCTCTCCTTTGAATTCTTAGGATTAGGACACAATGAAGGAACAACAATTTCTCTACTAATGTTGTTAGAATTCACAACCTTAGGTAAAAATTTAAATGAAGTCCGCAACACTGCCTTATCCTGATGAAAAATCAGAAAAGGAGATTCACAAGAAAGAGCAGATAACTCAGAAACTCTTCTAGCAGAAGAGATGGCCAAAAGGAACAGAACTTTCCAAGAAAGTAATTTAATGTCCAGAGAATGCATAGGTTCAAACGGAGGAGCTTGTAAAGCCCTCAGAACCAAATTAAGACTCCAAGGAGGAGAGATTGACTTAATGACAGGTTTGATACGAACCAAAGCCTATACAAAACAATGAATATCAGGAAGATTAGCAATCTGTCTGTGAAAAAGAACAGAAAGAGCAGAGATTTGTCCTTTCAAGGAACTTGCAGACAAACCTTTATCCAAACCATCCTGAAGAAACTGTAAAATTCTAGGAATTCTAAAAGAATGCCAGGAGAATTTATGAGAAGAACACCAAGAAATGTAAGTCTTCCAGACTCGATAATAAATCTTCCTAGAGACAGATTTACGAGCCTGTAACATAGTATTAATTACTGAGTCAGAGAAACCTCTATGACTAAGAATCAAGCGTTCAATTTCCATACCTTCAAATTTAATGATTTGAGATCCTGATGGAAAAAAGGGCCTTGAGATAGAAGGTCTGGTCTTAACGGAAGAGTCCAAGGTTGGCAACTGGCCATCCGAATGAGATCCGCATACCAAAACCTGTGAGGCCATGCTGGAGCCACCAGCAGTACAAACGAACGTTCCATTAGAATTTTGGAAATCACTTTTGGAAGAAGAACTAGAGGCGGAAAGATATAGGCAGGATGATAATTCCAAGGAAGCGACAACGCGTCCACTGCCTCCGCCTGAGGATCCCTGGATCTGGACAGATACCTGGGAAGCTTCTTGTTTAGATGAGAAGCCATCAGATCTATTTCTGGAAGTCCCCAGATTTGAACAATCTGAAGAAATACCTCTGGGTGAAGAGACCATTCGCCTGGATGTAACGTTTGGTGACTGAGATAATCCGCTTCCCAATTGTCTACACCTGGGATGTGAACCGCAGAGATTAGACAGGAGCTGGATTCCGCCCATACAAGTATCCGAGATACTTCTTTCATAGCCTGAGGACTGTGCGTCCCACCCTGATTGACATATGCCACGGTTGTGACATTGTCTGTCTGAAAACAAATAAACGATTCTCTCTTCAGAAGAGGCCAGAACTGAAGAGCTCTGAAAATCGCACGGAGTTCCAAAATGTTGATTGGTAATCTCGCCTCCTGAGATTCCCAAACCCCCTGCGCTGTCAGAGATCCCCATACAGCTCCCCAACCTGACAGACTAGCATCTGTTGAGATCACAGTCCAGGTTGTACGAACAAAAGAAGCCCCTTGGACTAAACGATGGTGATCTATCCACCACGTAAGAGAGTGTCGTACATTGAGATTTAAGGATATTAATTGTGATATCTTTGTATAATCCCTGCACCACTGGTTCAGCATACAAAGCTGAAGAGGTCGCATGTGAAAACGAGCAAAGGGGATCGCGTCCGATGCAGCAGTCATAAGACCTAGAATTTCCATGCATAAAGCTACCGAAGGGAATGATTGAGACTGAAGATTTCGACAGGCCGAAACCAATTTCATACATCTCTTTTCTGTTAGAAACAAGGTCATGGACACTGAATCTATTTGAAAACCCAAAAAGGTTACCTGTGTCTGAGGAATCAACGAACTCTTTGATGAATTGATCCTCCAACCATGTCTCAAGAAACGACACAAGTTGATTCGTATGAGATTCTGCAGAATGTGAAGACTGAGCAAGTACCAAGATATCGTCCAAATAAGGAAATACCGCAATACCCTGTTCTCTGATTACAGAGAGAAGGGCACCGAGAACCTTTGAAAAAATCCTTGGAGCTGTTGCTAGGCCGAACGGAAGGGCCACAAACTGGTAATGCTTGTCTAGAAAAGAGAATCTCAGAAACTGAAAGTGATCTGGATGAATCGGAATATGAAGATATGCATCCTGTAAATCTATTGTGGACATATAATGCCCTTGCTGAACAAAAGGCAGAATAGTCCTTATAGTTACCATCTTGAATGTTGGTATCCTTACATAACGATTCAATATCTTTAGATCCAGAACTGGTCTGAAGGAATTCTCCTTCTTTGGTACAATGAATAGATTTGAGTAAAACCCCAGACCCTGTTCCAGAACTGGAACTGGCACAATTACTCCAGCCAACTCTAGATCTGAAACACATTTCAGAAATGCCTGAGCCTTCACTGGGTTTATTGGAATGCGAGAGAGAAAAAATCTTCTCGCAGGCGGCCTTACCTTGAAACCTATTCTGTACCCTTGTGAAACAATGTTCTGAATCCAAAGACTGTGAATCGAATTGATCCAAAATGTCTTTGAAAAATCGTAACCTGCCCCCTACCAGCTGTGCTGGAATGAGGGCCGCACCTTCATGTGGACTTGGAGGCTGGTTTTGACTTTCTAAAAGGCTTGGATTTATTCCAGATAGGAGAAGATTTCCAAACAGAAACCGTTCCTTTAGGGGAAGGGTCAGGCTTCTGTTCCTTATTCTGACGAAAGGAACGAAAACGATTAGCAGCCCTGTATTTACCTTTAGATTTTTTGTCCTGAGGCAAAAAAGTTCCTTTCCCCCCAGTAACAGTTGAAATAATAGAATCCAACTGAGAACCAAATAATTTATTACCTTGGAAAGAAAGAGAAAGCAAAGTTGACTTGGAAGACATATCTGCATTCCAAGTTTTAAGCCATAAAGCTCTTCTGGCTAAAATAGCTAAAGACATATACCTGACATCAATTCTAATGATATCAAAGATGGCATCACAAATAAAGTTATTAGCATGTTGAAGAAGTTTAACAATGCTATGAGTATTATGGTCTGACACTTGTTGCGCTAAAGCCTCCAACCAGAAAGTGGAAGCGGCAGCAACATCAGCCAAAGAAATAGCAGATCTAAGAAGATTACCTGAACATAAATAAGCTTTCCTTAGGAAGGATTCAATCATCCTATCTAAAGGATCCTTAAAGGAAGTACTATCCGCCGTAGGAATAGTAGTACGTTTAGCAAGAGTAGAGATAGCCCCATCAACTTTAGGGATTTTGTCCCAAAACTCTAATCCGTCAGATGGCACAGGATACAATTTCTTAAACCTTTGAGAAGGAGTAAATGAAGTACCCAAATTATTCCATTCCCTAGAAATTACTTCAGAAATAGCATCAGGGACAGGAAAAACTTCTGGAATAACTATAGGAGGTTTAAAAAACGAATTTAAACGCTTAGTAGATTTAGTATCAAGAGGACTAGATTCCTCCATATCTAATGCGATTAAAACTTCTTTAAGTAAAGAACGAATAAATTCCATTTTAAATAAATATGAAGATTTATCAGTGTCAATATCTGAGACAGAAACAGACAAGTCAGAATGATGACGGTCATCTAAAAATTCATCTGAAATATGAGAAGTTTTAAAAGACCTTTTACGTTTACTGGAAGGAGGAATAACAGACAGAGCCTTCCTAATAGATTTAGAAACAAATTATTTTATATTAACAGGAACATCCTGAGCATTAGATGTTGAGGGAACAACAACAGGTAATGGATTATTACTAATGGAAATACTATCTGCATTAGCAAGTTTATCATGACATTCATCACAAACTACAGCTGGAGGAACAGTTACCACAAGTTTACAACAAATGCACTTAACTTTGGTAGAACCAGCATCAGGCAGCATCTTTCCAGAAGTAGATTCTGATCCAGGGTCAATTTGAGACATCTTGCAATATGTAATAGAAAAAACAACATATAAAGCAAAATTATCAAATTCCTTAAATGACAGTTTCAGGAATGGGAAAAAATGCCAATGAACAAGCCTCTAGCAACCAGAAGCAAAGAAAAATGAGACTGAAATAATGTGAAAAAAAGGTGGAGACAAGAATGACGCCCACATTTTTTGGCGCCAAAAATGACGCCCACATTATTGGCGCTAAGAACAACGCCTACATTTTTTGGCGCTAAGAATGACGCCACATCCGGTGACGCCGACATTTTTGGCGCCAAAAATGTCACAAAAAAATGACGCAATCACGAACAACTTCCGGCGTCAATTAGGGCGCCGGAAATGAAAAAAAATTTTTGCGCCAAAAAAGTCTGCGCCAAGAATGACGCAATAAATAGAAGCATTTTCAGCCCCCGCGAGCCTAACAGCCCACAGGGAAAAAAAAAGTCAATTTTAAGGTAAGAAAAAATAATCATTCATATGCATTATCCCAAATAATGAAACTGACTGTCTGAAATAAGGAATACTGATCATCCTGAATCATGGCAAATATAAGTTTAAAGACATATTTAGATCTTTATATATAAAGTGCCCAACCATAGATTAGAGTCACAAAAAAACAATTTATGCTTACCGAATAAATTTATTTCTCTTGTAGTGTATCCAATCCACGGATCATCCATTACTTGTGGGATATTCTCCTTCCCAACAGGAAGTTGCAAGAGGATCACCCACAGCAGAGCTGCTATATAGCTCCTCCCCTCACTGCCATATCCAGTCATTCGACCGAAACAAGCCGAGAAAGGAGAAACCATAGGGTGCAGTGGTGACTGTAGTTTAATTAAAATTTAGACCTGCCTTAAAAGGACAGGGCGGGCCGTGGACTGGATACACTACAAGAGAAATAAATTTATCAGGTAAGCATAAATTATGTTTTCTCTTGTTAAGTGTATCCAGTCCACGGATCATCCATTACTTGTGGGATACCAATACCAAAGCTAAAGTACACAGATGATGGGAGGGACAAGGCAGGAACTTAAACGGAAGGAACCACTGCCTGTAGAACCTTTCTCCCAAAAACAGCCTCCGAAGAAGCAAAAGTGTCAAATTTGTAAAATTTTGAAAAGGTGTGAAGCGAAGACCAAGTCGCAGCCTTGCAAATCTGTTCAACAGAGGCCTCATTTTTAAAGGCCCAGGTAGAAGCCACAGCTCTAGTAGAATGAGCTGTAATCCTTTCAGGGGGCTGCTGTCCAGCAGTCTCATAGGCTAAGCATATTATGCTCCGAAGCCAAAAGGAGAGAGAGGTTGCCGAAGCTTTTTGACCTCTCCTCTGTCCAGAGTAAACGACAAACAGGGCAGATGTTTGACGAAAATCTTTAGTAGCCTGTAAGTAAAACTTCAAGGCACGGACTACGTCCAGATTATGCAAAAGACGTTCCTTCTTTGAAGAAGGATTAGGACACAATGATGGAACAACAATCTCTTGATTGATATTCCTGTTAGAAACCACCTTAGGCAAAAACCCAGGTTTGGTACGCAGAACTACCTTGTCTGAATGTAATATCAGATAAGGAGAATCACAATGTAAGGCAGATAACTCTTCGAGCCGAGGAAATAGCCATCAAAAACAGAACTTTCCAAGATAAAAGTTTAATATCAATGGAATGAAGGGGTTCAAACGGAACTCCCTGAAGAACTTTAAGAACCAAGTTTAAGCTCCACGGGGGAGCAACAGTTTTAAACACAGGCTTAATCCTAACCAAAGCCTGACAAAATGCCTGGACGTCTGGAACTTCTGCCAGACGCTTGTGCAAAAGAATAGACAGAGCAGAGATCTGTCCTTTTAAAGAACTAGCTGATAAGCCTTTGTCCAAACCCTCTTGGAGAAAGGACAATATCCTAGGAATCCTAACCTTACTCCATGAGTAACTCTTGGATTCACACCAATAAAGATATTTACGCCATATCTTATGGTAGATTTTCCTGGTGACAGGCTTCCGAGCCTGTATTAAGGTATCAATGACTGACTCGGAGAAGCCACGCCTTGATAGAATCAAGCGTTCAATCTCCATGCAGTCAGTCTCAGAGAAATTAGATTTGGATGATTGAAAGGACCTTGTATTAGAAGGTCCTGCCTCAGAGGCAGAGTCCATGGTGGAAGAGATGACATGTCCACTAGGTCTGCATACCAGGTCCTGCGTGGCCACGCAGGCACTATCAGAATCACCGGTGCTCTCTCCTGCTTGATCTTGGCAATCAGTCGAGGGAGCAGAGGAAACGGTGGAAACACATAGGCCAGGTTGAAGAACCAAGGAGCTGCTAGAGCATCTATCAGTGTTGCTCCCGGGTCCCTGGACCCGGATCCGTAACAAGGAAGCTTGGCGTTCTGGCAAGACGCCATGAGATCCAGTTCTGGTTTGCCCCAACGATGGACCAGTTGAGCAAACACCTCCGGATGGAGTTCCCACTCCCCCGGATGAAAAGTCTGACGACTTAGAAAATCCGCCTCCCAGTTCTCTACGCCTGGGATGTGGATCGCTGACAGGTGGCAAGAGTGAGACTCTGCCCAGCAAATTATCTTTGAGACTTCTAACATCGCTAGGGAACTCCTGGTTCCCCCTTGATGGTTGATGTAAGCCACAGTCGTGATGTTGTCCGACTGAAATCTGATGAACCTCAGTGTTGCTAACTGAGGCCAAGCTAGAAGAGCATTGAATATTGCTCTTAACTCCAGAATATTTATTGGGAGGAGTTTCTCCTCCTGAGTCCACGATCCCTGAGCCTTCAGGGAGTTCCAGACTGCGCCCCAACCTAGAAGGCTGGCATCTGTTGTTACAATCATCCAATCTGGCCTGCGAAAGGTCATACCCTGGGACAGATGGACCCAAGAAAGCCACCAGAGAAGAGAATCTCTGGTCTCTTGATCCAGATTTAGTAGAGGGGACAAATCTGAGTAATCCCCATTCCACTGACTTAGCATGCATAATTGCAGCGGTCTGAGATGCAGGCGCGCAAATGGCACTATGTCCATTGCCGCTACCATTAAGCCGATTACTTCCATGCACTGAGCCACTGACGGGCGTGGAATGGAATGAAGGACACGGCAAGCATTTAGAAGTTTTGATAACCTGGACTCCGTCAGGTAAATTTTCATCTCTACAGAATCTATAAGAGTCCCTAGGAATGAGACTCTTGTGAGTGGTGATAGAGAACTCTTTTCCACGTTCACTTTCCACCCATGCGACCTCAGAAATGCCAGAACTATCTCTGTATGAGACTTGGCAATTTGAAAGCTTGACGCCTGTATCAGGATGTCGTCTAGATACGGAGCCACCGCTATGCCTCGCGGTTTTAGAACCGCCAGAAGTGAGCCCAGAACCTTTGTAAAAATTCTCGGGGCAGTGGCCAACCCGAAGGGAAGAGCTACAAATTGGTAATGCCTGTCTAGAAAGGCAAACCTTAGGAACCGATGATCTTTGTGAATCGGTATGTGAAGGTAGGCATCCTTTAAGTCCACTGTGGTCATGTACTGACCCTCTTGGATCATGGGTAGGATGGTCAGAATAGTTTCCATTTTGAACGATGGAACTCTGAGGAATTTGTTTAAGATCTTTAGATCCAAGATTGGTCTGAAGGTTCCCTCTTTCTTGGGAACCACAAACAGATTTGAATAAAATCCCTGTCCTTGTCACGTCCGTGGAACTGGATAGATCACTCCCATTACCAGGAGGTCTTGCACACAGCTTAGGAATGCCTCTTTCTTTATCTGGTTTGCTGATAACCTTGAAAGATGAAATCTCCCTTGTGGAGGAGAAGCTTTGAAGTCCAGAAGATATCCCTGAGATATGATCTCCAACGCCCAGGGATCCTGAACATCTCTTGCCCACGCCTGGGCGAAGAGAGAAAGTCTGCCCCCCACTAGATCCGTTTCCGGATAGGGGGCCGTTCCTTCATGCTGTCTTGGGGGCAGCAGCAGGCTTTCTGGCCTGCTTGCCCTTGTTCCAGGACTGGTTAGGTTTCCAGGCCTGTCTGGAATGAGCAACAGTTCCCTCTTGTTTTGAAGCGGAGGAAGTTGATGCTGCTCCTGCCTTGAAATTTCGAAAGGCACGAAAATTAGACTGTTTGGCCTTTGATTTGGCCCTGTCCTGAGGAAGGGTATGACCCTTGCCTCCAGTAATGTCAGCAATAATTTCCTTCAAGCCAGGCCCGAATAAGGTCTGCCCCATGAAAGGAATGTTGAGTAATTTAGACTTTGAAGCCACGTCAGCTGACCAGGATTTAAGCCATAGCGCCCTACGCGCCTGGATGGCGAATCCGGAATTCTTAGCCGTTAGTTTAGTCAAATGAACAATGGCATCAGAAACAAATGAGTTAGCTAGCTTAAGCGTTCTAAGCTTGTCAATAATTTCATTCAATGGAACTGTCTGGATGGCCTCAAACCAGAATGCCGCCGCAGCAGTGACAGGCGCAATGCATGCAAGGGGCTGTAAAATAAAACCTTGTTGAATAAACATTTTCTTAAGGTAACCCTCCAATTTTTTATCCATTGGATCTGAAAAAGCACAACTGTCTTCAACCGGGATAGTGGTACGCTTTGCTAAAGTAGAAACTGCTCCCTCCACCTTAGGGACCGTCTGCCATAAGTCCCGTGTAGTGGCGTCTATTGGAAACATTTTTCTAAATATAGGAGGTGGGGAAAAGGGCACACCGGGTCTATCCCACTCCTTGCTAATAATTTCTGTAAGCCTTTTAGGTATAGGAAAAACGTCAGTACACACCGGCACCGCATAGTATCTATCCAGCCTACACAATTTCTCTGGAATTGCAACTGTGTTACAGTCATTCAGAGCAGCTAATACCTCCCCAAGCAATACACAGAGGTTCTCAAGCTTAAATTTAAAATTAGAAATCTCTGAATCAGGTTTCCCCGAGTCAGAGATGTCACCCACAGACTGAAGCTCTCCGTCCTCATGTTCTGCATACTGTGACGCAGTATCAGACATGGCTCTAACAGCATTTGCGCGCTCTGTATCTCTCCTAACCCCAGAGCTATCGCGCTTGCCTCTTAATTCAGGCAATCTAGATAATACCTCTGACAGGGTATTATTCATGATTGCAGCCATGTCCTGCAAGGTAATCGCTATGGGCGTCCCTGATGTAATTGGCGCCATATTAGCGTGCGTCCCCTGAGCGGGAGGCTAAGGGTCTGACACGTGGGGAGAGTTAGTCGGCATAACTTCCCCCTCGACAGACCCCTCTGGTGACAATTCTTTTATAGATAAAGACTGATCTTTACTGTTTAAGGTGAAATCAATACATTTAGTACACATTCTCCTATGGGGCTCCACCATGGCTTTCAAACATAATGAACAAGTAGGTTCCTCTGTGTCAGACATGTTTAAACAGACTAGCAATGAGACTAGCAAGCTTGGAAAACACTTTAAAACAAGTTTAAAAGCAAAATAAAATACGTTACTGCGCCTTTAAGAAACACAAATTTTCCCAAATTTTGAAATAACAGTGAAAAAATGCAGTTACACTAACGAAATTTTTACAGTGTATGTAATAAGTTAGCAGAGCATTGCACCCACTTGCAAATGGATGATTAACCCCTTAATACCAAAAAAGGAATAACAAATGACAAAAACGTTTTTTAAACAGTCACAACAACTGCCACAGCTCTACTGTGGCTTTTTACCTCCCTCAATACGACTTTTGAAGCCTTTTGAGCCCTTCAGAGAAGTCCTGGATCATGCAGGAAGAATCTGGATGTCTGTGTGTGTAATTTTTGCAGTGCAAAAAACCGCTAAAATAGGCCCCTCCCACTCATATTACAACAGTGGGAAGCCTCAGGGAACTGTTTCTAGGCAAAATTCAAGCCAGCCATGTGGAAAAAACTAGGCCCCAATAAGTTTTATCACCAAACATATGTAAAAAAACGATTAAACATGCCAGCAAACGTTTTAAAATACACTTTTATAAGAGTATGTATCTATTAATAAGCCTGATACCAGTCGCTATCACTGCATTTAAGGCTTTACTTACATTACTTCGGTATCAGCAGCATTTTCTAGCAAATTCCATCCCTAGAAAAATATTTTAACTGCACATACCTTATTACAGGAAAACCTGCACGCTATTCCCCCTCTGAAGTTACCTCACTCCTCAGAATATGTGAGAACAGCAAAGGATCTTAGTTACTTCTGCTAAGATCATAGAAAACGCAGGCAGATTCTTCTTCTAAATACTGCCTGAGATAAACAGTACACTCCGGTACCATATAAAATAACAAACTTTTGATTGAAGAAATAAACCAAGTATAAAACACCACAGTCCTCTTACGACCTCCATCTTAGTTGAGAGTTGCAAGAGAATGATTGGATATGGCAGTGAGGGGAGGAGCTATATAGCAGCTCTGCTGTGGGTGATCCTCTTGCAACTTCCTGTTGGGAAGGAGAATATCCCACAAGTAATGGATGATCCGTGGATGGATACATTTAACAAGAGAAATAAGACTTACTTACCCCAGGACACTCATCTACATATAGTAGATAGCCAAACCAGTACTGAAACGAGAATCAGTAGAGGTAATGGTATATAAGAGTATATCGTCGATCTGAAAAGGGAGGTAAGAGATGAATCTCTACGACCGGTAACAGAGAACCTATGAAATAGATCCCGTAGAAGGAGACCATTGAATTCAAATAGGCAATACTTTCTTCACATCCCTCTGAAAGGAAAACCGGGCTCCAGCCTGCTGCGAAGCGCATATCAACGTAGAATCTAGCACAAACTTACTTCACCACCTCCACGGGAGGCAAAGTTTGTAAAACTGAATTGTGGGTGTGGTGAGGGGTGTATTTATAGGCATTTTGAGGTTTGGGAAACTTTGCCCCTCCTGGTAGGAATGTATATCCCATACGTCACTAGCTCATGGACTCTTGCTAATTACATGAAAGAAAGGCTATTTTTGTCAGCTGTAGGACCGGCCCTTTTTAGGGAGGTTTGATTCTTTGATGTCAGAGCTTTTTTTGGCGCTTTTCTTCACTTCCTGTAGAGTGATGTGCGAAAATTTCAGATGACCTTGCTGTTTAGAAGGCTTCTTCCTGTTTTTGCTTCTCTGGAATCCTGATTGTAAATGGGATCGTTTTTTCCCTCAGTTTGCTGCAGGTTGCAGGACAGGTAGGGCACCTCAGTAATTCTGCTGAGGTGTAGAGTGTTGCCTGGGGTATGTATTCTTGATTTGGTAAATTTAGGGAATATTTATTTAAGGGTTTTTTTGTATCATGGATCAAGAGGCTGTGCAGGATGTTACCTGTAGCTTATGTTTTGATGCCCAGGTGGAACCCCCAGTACCTTTTTGTTCTTCATGTATTGAAAGAACTTTAGCTTATAGAAATAGACTTTTTGACCCTGAGCCATCATTAGCTAAGGCAGATGCTGTTCATGAGCCTCCTGTTTCAGATGTGCCGCAGCTGTCTCCTCAAGCGTCCCAATCCTATTCATCTGCACAATTTTCTTTCCTTTCGTAACTTTAGAGCTAAACCCTCCGCTTCCAGGAAGACTTGGATAGTTCCTGCTTGGAAGTCTGGTCATTCTTGGAACAAGGGGAAACAGTCTAAGAAGCCTACGGCTGACTCCAAGTCAGCATGAAGGGCCGGCCCCTGACCCAGGAATGGATCTAGTAGGGGGAAGGCTTTCTCAATTTGCTCAGGCTTGGATACAAGATGTCCCAGACCTGTGGGCCGTGGAAATTGTATCTCAGGGGTACAAGATAGAATTCAAGACTTTTCCTCCCAGAGGAAGGTTTCTTCTCTCAAGATTACCTGTAGACCAGATAAAGAGAGGCGTTCTTAAATTATATCCAAGGATCTTTTTGCCCTGGGAGTTATAGTTTCAGTTCCTCTGCAGGAAAAGGTTGTGGGATTTTATTCAAATTGGTTTGTGGTTCCCAAGTAAGAGGGGACTTTCAGACCTATTTTAGACCTAAAGTGTTTAAACAAGTACCTCAGAGTACCGTCCTTCAAGATGGTGACTATACGTTCCATTCTTCCATTGGTTCAAGAGGGTAAATTTATGACAACTATAGACTTAAAGGATGCGTACCTTCATGTTCCCATTCACCGGAATCATCACTAGTTTTTAAGGTTTGCTTTCTTAGACAATCATTTTCAGTTTGTGGCTCTTCCATTCGGCCTTGCCACAGCTCCCAAAATTTTCTCAAAGGTCCTGGGGGCTCTTTTGGCTGTGATCCGGTCTCAGGGCATTGCAGTAGTGCCTTATCTGGACGACATTCTGGTTCAGGCGCCGTCTTTTCAACAAACAAACTCTCATACGGAGATCTTGTTGTCTTTTCTTCGCTCCCAAGGTGAATCTGGGAAAGAGTTCTCTGTTTCCAGCCACAAGAGTAGCGTTTTAGGGACCATAGTAGACTCCCTACTAAAGAAGATATTTCTGACAGGGGTCAGAAAAACAAAAATCTTCGGCCCATCTTGTCCTTCAGTCCTCTCCTCGGCCGTCAGTGGCTCTATGTATAGAAGTAATTGGTCTGATGGTAGCTTCCATGGACATCATTCCGTTTGCTTGGTTCCATCTCAGACCTCTGCAGTTATGCATGTTAAGGCAATGGAATGGGAACTATGCAGATCTGTTTCCACAAATAGTTATGGATCAGGCGACATGGGACTCTCTTCTGTGGTTGTCTCAGGAACACCTCTCCCAGGGAACTTGCTTTTGCAGACCTTCCTGGGTGATCGTGACCACGGATGCCAGCCTTCTAGGTTGGGGAGCAATTTGGGGGACAGTGAAGACTCAGGATCTTTGGACTTCGGAGGAATCAGTTCTCCCTATAAACATTCTATAATTTAGAGCGATTTTCAATGCTTTACTCGCCTGGACTCAGTTAGCCTTAGCCCAGTTTATCAGGTTCCAGTCAGACAACATAACATTGGTGGCGTACATCAACCACCAGGGGGAAACTCGGAGTACGTTGGCCATGACATAGGTGGCCCAGATAACCCAGTGGGCGGAGTCCAATTGGGATGCCGATTTTCTGAGCCGACAGACGTGTCATCCGGGGGAGTGGGAACTCCATATGGAAGTATTTTCCAGTTTAATCCTCAAATGGGGGCAGCCAGAACTGGATCTCATGGCTTCTCGGCAGAATGCCAAGCTTCTGAGGTACGGCTCGAGGTCAAGGGATCCACAGGTTTTCTTGATAGATGCTCTGGCGGTCCCTTGAAATTTCAGTCTAGCATACATTTTTCCTCCGTTCACTCTCCTGCCAAGAGTCATTGCTTGGATCTAGCAGGAGAGGGTGTCAGTGATTCTCATAGCACCGGCATGGCCTCGCAGGATCTGGTATGCAGATCTAGTGGAAATGTCGTCTCTACCTCCGTGGAGACTCCCTCAGAGGAAGGACCTTCTACTTCAGAGTCCTTTTCTTCATCTCAAATCTCGTTTCTCTGAAGCTGACTGCTTCGAGATTGAACGCTTGATTTTATCTAAGTGTGGGTTTTCAGAGTCGGTCATTGAGACCATGATTCAGGCTTGTAAGCCTGTGACAAGAAATATTTTTTTTCTATAAGATATGGTGTAAATATCTGTATTGGTGTGAATCCAGAGGCTACTCTTGGAGTAGAGTCAGGATTCCTAGGATTTTTTCTTTTCTCTAGGAGGTTCTGGAGAAGGGTTTGTAAGCTAGTACTCTGAAAGGTCAGATTTCTGCATTGTCTATTTTGTTGCAATAGGGTTTTGGCGGATGCGCCAGACGTGAAATCTTTTTGTCAGGCCTTTTTGTCAGACATCATCCCATTTGCTCGCTTCCATCTCAGACCTCTGCAGTTATGCATGTTCAGGCAATGGAACGGGGACTATGTGGATCTGTCTCCGCAAATAGTTCTGGATCAGGCGACAAGGGATTCTTCTGTGGTGGTGGTCTCAGGAACACCTCTCCCAGGGAATTTGCTTTTGCAGACCTTCCTGAGAAAATAATCTTCTCACAGGCGGTCTTACTCTGAAACCTATTCTGTACCCTGAGACACAATGCTCTGAATCCAATGATTTTGGACTGAATTGATCCAAACATCTTTGAAAAACTTAAATCTGCCCCCTACCAGCTGAGCTGGAATGAGGGCCGCACCCTCATGCGGACTTGGGAGCTGGTTTAGAGCTCTTAAATGGCTTGGATTTATTCCAGATTGAGGAAGGCTTCCAATTGGAAACAGATTCCTTAGGGGAAGGATTAGATCTCTGTTCTCTGAAAACGGTTAGAAGCTTTAAATTTACTCTTAGACTTTTTATCCTGAGGCAAAAAAGTTCTCTTCCCCCCAGTGACAGTTGAAATTATAGAATCCAACTGAGAACCTTGGAAAGAAAGATAGCAATGTTGATTTAGAAGTCATATCAGCATTCCAAGATTTAAGCCATAAAGCTCTTCTAGCTAAAACAGCTAAGGACATATATCTAACATCAATTTTTATGATAATTTAAAAATGGCATCACAAATGAAATTATTAGCATGTTGAATTAATTTAACAATACTAGACACATTATGATCCGATACTTGATGCGCTAAAGTTTCCAACCAAAAAGTTGAAGCAGCTGCAACATCAGCCAAAGAAATAGCAGGCCTAAGAAGATGACCTGAACATAAATAAGCCTTCCTTAGATAAGATTCAAGTTTTCTATCTAAAGGATCTTTAAAAGAAGTACTATCTTCCGTAGGAATAGTAGTACGTTTAGCAAGAGTAGATAGCCCCATCAACTTTGGGGATCTTTTCCCAAAACTCCAATCTATCAGCCTATTTCATTCCTTAGAAATCATATCTGAAATAGCACCAGGAACTGGAAAAACCTCTGGAATAACTACAGGAGGTTTAAAAACAGTATTTAAACGTTTACTAGTTTTAATATCAAGAGGACTAGTATCCTCCATATCTAATGTAATCAACACTTCTTAATAAAGAACGAATATACTCCATTTTAAATAAGAGGATTTGTCAGTGTCAATATCTGAGGCAGGATCTTCTGAATCAGATAGATCCTCATCAGAGATAGATAAATCAGTATGTTGTCGGTCATTTGAAATTTCATCAACTCTATGAGAAGTTTTAAAACACCTTTTACATTTATTAGAAGGCGGAATGGCAGACAAAGCCTTCTGAATGGAATCAGAAATAAATTTTAAATTTACAGGAATATCCTGAGCATTGGATGTTGATGGACCAGCAACAGGTAATGAACTACTACTGATGGAAACATTATCTGCATGTAAAAATTTATCATGACAACTATTACAAACCACACAGCTGGAGGTATAACCTCCACAAGTTTACAACAAATGCACTTAGCTTTGGTAGAACCAATGTCAGGCTGCAGGATTCCAGCAGTAGATTCTGAGACAGGATCAGATTGAGACATCTTGCAAAATGAAAGACAAAAAAACAACATATAAAGCAAAATTATCAATTTCCTTATATGAAAGTTTCAGGAATGGGGAAAAATGCAAACAGCATAGCCCTCTGACATAGAAAAAAGGCCAGAGGCAAAAGGAATGGGGTCTTAAATAATGGAAATATTTGGCGCCAAGTATGACACACAACAGAAAAATATTTTTTCGCGCCAAAAACATCCGGAAACGAAACACTAGCGTCAAAGATGACGCAACCTCGTGAAGGACTCGGCTAAGACGCCAGAAATGACGAATTTGCATCAACGAACATAACTTTCGCGCCAAAAAATTTTGCGCCAAGAAATTACGCAATAAATTTTGGCATTTTTGCGCCCTCGCGAGCCTAATACAGCCCGCAATTCTTTTCTTAAAATAAGAGTAAATTTGAAAAAGACTAAACCCCAGGTAAGAATTTTCATAAAAAATGCATTTCCCAGATAGGAAACTGACAGTCTGCAAAAAAGGAAATATACTGAAACCTGAATCATGGCAAATATAAGTACAATACATACATTTAGAACTTCATACAAAGTGCTAACCATAGCTTTGAGTGTCTTAAGTAATGAAAACATTCTTACCAAAAGACACCCATCCACATATAGCAGATAGCCAAACCAGTACTGAAACTGTTATCAGTAGAGGTAATGGAATATGAGAGTATATCGTCGATCTGAAAAGGGAGGTAGGAGATGAATCTCTACGACCGATAACAGAGAACCTATGAAATAGATCTCCTGTGAGGAAAACCATTGCATTTAATAGGCGATACTCCCTTCACATCCCTCTGACATTCACTGTACTCAGAGGAATCATGCTTCAAAAAAGCTGAGAAGCGCATATCAACGTAGAAATCTTAGCACAAACTTACTTCACCACCTCCATAGGAGGCAAAGCTTGTAAAACTTAATTGTGGATGTGGTGAGAGGTGTATTTATAGGCATTTTGAGGTTTTAACCTTTGTCCCTCCTGGTAGGATTGTATATCCCATACGTCACTAGCTCATGGACTCTTGCCAATTACATGAAAGGACAGTCTACTCCATAATGTTTATTATTAAAAAAGATAGATAATCCCTTTATTACCCATTCCCCAGTTTTGTATAACTAACAGTTATAATATACTTTTTACCTCTGTAATTACCTTGTATCTAAGCTTCTGCAGACTGCCCCCTTATTTCAGTTATTTTTAACAGACATGCATTTTAGCCAGTCAGTGCTGACGCCTTCTTAACTCCACGTGTTGGAGCACAATGTTATCTATATGGCTCACATGTACTTACGCCCTCTAGCTGTGAAAAACTGTCAAAATGCTCTGAGGTAAGAGGGGGCCTTCAAGGGCTTAGAAATGAGGCCAACCTAGGATTAGTTTTCAACAAAAAATACCAAAAGAACAAAGCAAATTTGATGATAAAAGTAAATTAGAAAGTTGTTTAAAATTGCATGCCATATCTGAATCATGAAAGTTTAATCTTGAATATGCTGTCCCTTTAAATGTAAATATGATATACTTTAACATACTGGCTTGTACTATGCTTACCTTTACTACCAATTTAAAGCAACTGAAACTAGCTGCAAACTACAGAAGATTGTAGTTTAAGCAAAATAAAAATTGTAATTAAAGTGAAAAGCATTTTTTTTATTTTTACAAAATACATTGTAGATAAAGATAGGTTCAAGAAGCAGGATGTCCTTTGAATTTTAATAATGTTTAGATGCAAATGTCAAAATACACAAAAATGCAACTACATGAGATAAAATTAGATAAACAACTACACAATAATAAAAAAGATAAATATAGAAAAGCTGGTACAACAATATACATACTATTGTAAACGTCACCAGCATTTGTACTTTTGTATAGGAAACACATTTATGTACATAATCCATTTGGGTTGCATTTCTATTAATAAAGACAAAATGTGATCTTCACATCACTCTAATGGAGTTTTGCTACAAAATAAAAATGTGGCCTTTAAAAACTGTCAAATAAAAGCAAAGCAAACAAAATTAATTTTACATTTGAGATATAAAAAAAGTGTAATATCTCAGGATGAGAAATAATCTCTCTGTATTAGACTCCCTATTATGAGAAAAATGTTTAAGCAGATGGTTAAAAAAAAAAAAACAGGCATCAGAAAATGCTGTAAGTTTATGCCACTTTCTTGCAGGGACCAAAAAGCACAACATTTATGATCCATGAAATTAATAGCCATCAGACTTAAAGGGACATGAAACCCACATTTTTTCTTTCATGATTTAGAAAGAGAATGTAATTTTAAACATCTTTCAAATTTACTTCTATTATCTAATTTGTTTTATTCTCTTGATATTCTTTGCTGAAAAGCATATCTAGATATGCTCAGTAGCTGCTGATTGGTTGCTGCACATAGAAGCCTTGTGTGATTGGCTCACCCATGTGCATTGCTTTTTCTTTAACTAAGGATATCTAAAAAATGAATCAAAATAAATAATAGAAGTAAATTGTAATGTTGTTTAAATTTGTATTCTCTATCTGAAACATGAAAAAGATTTTGGGTTTAGTGGCCCTTTAACGCACAAAAGTAACCTCTCTTGTAATTATTAATCTCTAAAAACAAGAAAAGCAAATCTTTTGACACCACTTAACTTGCTTGGGAGGGGAAAAAACAAAATTTATGCTTACCTGATAAATTTCTCTCTTGTGGTATATCCAGTCCACGGGTTCATCCATTACTTGTGGGATATTCTCCTTCCCAACAGGAAGTTGCAAGAGGACACCCACAGCAGAGCTGTCTATATAGCTCCTCCCCTAACTGCCACCCCCAGTCATTTCGACCGAAGACAAGCAAGAAAAAGGAGAAACTATAGGGTGCAGTGGTGACTGTAGTTTAAAAATAAAAAAACACCTGCCTTAAAGTGACAGGGGGGGCCGTGGACTGGATACACCACAAGAGAAAGAAATTTATTAGGTAAGCATAAATTTTGTTTTCTCTTGTAAGGTGTATCCAGTCCACGGGTTCATCCATTACTTGTGGGATACCAATACCAAAGCTTTAGGACACGGATGAAGGGAGGGACAAGGCAGGAACTTAAACGGAAGGCACCACTGCCTGCAAGACCTTTCTCCCAAAAATAACCTCCGAGGAAGCTAAAGTATCAAATTTGTAGAATTTAGAAAAAGTATGAAGCAAAGACCAAGTCGCCGCCTTACAAATCTGTTCAACAGAGGCCTCATTTTTAAAAGCCCATGTGGAAGCTACCGCTCTAGTGGAATGAGCTGTAATTATTTGAGGAGGCTGCTGGCCAGCAGTCTCATAAGCTAAACGGATTATGCCTCTCAGCCAAAAAGAAAGAGAAGATGCCGAAGCCTTTTGGCCTCTCCTCTGTCCAGAGTAGACAACAAACAATGCAGATGTTTGACGAAAATCCTTAGTAGCTTGTAAATAAAACTTTAAAGCACGTTCCACGTCAAGATTGTGTAATAGACGTTCCTTCTTTGAAGAAGGATTAGGACACCGTGACGGAATAACAATCTCCTGATTGATATTCTTATTAGATACCACCTTAGGTAGAAACCCAGGTTTGGTATGCAAAACTACCTTATCTGCATGGAAGATCAGATAAGGGGAATCACACTGTAAGGCAGATAACTCTGAAACTTTTTCGAGCCGAAGAGATAGCTTCCAAAAACAGAACTTTCCAAGATAAAAGCTTGATATCTATGGAATGCAGAGGTTCAAACGGAACCCCTTGAAGAACTTTAAGAACTAAATTTAAACTCCATGGTGGAGCAACAGGTTTAAACACAGGCTTGATTCTAACTAAAGCCTGACAAAACGCCTGAACGTCTGGAACATCTGCCAGACGCTTGTGCAGAAGAATAGACAGAACAGAAATCTGTCCCTTTAAGGAACTAGCTGACAATCCCTTCTCCAATCCTTCTTGGGAGAAAGGATAATATCCTAGGAATCCTGACTTTACTCCATGAGTAACCCTTGGATTCACACCAATGAAGATATTTACACCATATCTTATGATAGATTTTCCTGGTGACAGGCTTTCGAGCCTGAATTAAGGGATCAATGACCGACTCCGAGAAACCACGTTTTGATAAAATCAAGTGTTCAATCTCCAAGCAGTCAGTCGCAGAGAAATTAGATTTGGATGTTTGAAAGGACCTTGGAGTAGAAGGAGAGTCCATGGTGAGTCCATGGTGGAAGGGATGACATGTCCACCAGATCTGCATACCAAGTCCTGCGTGGCCACGTAGGTGCTATCAAAATCACCGAAGCTCTCTCCTGCTTGATCTTGGCAATCAGACGAGGGAGGAGAGGAAATGGTGGGAACACATAAGCCAGGCTGAAGGACCAGGGCACTGCTAGAGCATCTATCAGCGTTGCCTGGGGATCCCTTGACCTGGACCCGTAACAAGGAAACTTGGCGTTCTGACGAGACGCCATCAGATCCAGTTCTGGTTTGCCCCATAGTTGAATCAGCTGGGCAAATACCTCCAGATGGAGCTCCCACTCCCCCAGATGAAAAGTCTGCCGACTTAGAAAATCCGCCTCCCAGTTCTCTACTCCTGGCATATGGATAGCTGAGAGATGGCAAGAGTGAAACTCTGCCCATAGAATTATCTTTGAAACCTCCAACATTGCCAGGGGGCTTCTTGTTCCCCCCTGATAGTTGATATAGGCTACAGTCGTGATATTGTCCGACTGAAATCTGATGAACCTGACCGCAGCTAGTTGAGGCCAAGCCTGAAGAGCATTGAATATCGCTCTCAGTTCCAGAATGTTTATCGGAAGGAGGGCTTCCTCCCGAGTCCACGAACCCTGAGCCTTCAGGGAGTTCCAGACCGCGCCCCAGCCCAGAAGGCAGGCATCTGTCGTCACTATAGTCGACTCTGGCCTGCGGAAACTCATTCCCCTGGACAGATGGACCTGAGATAACCACCAGAGAAGAGAATCCCTTGTCTCTTGATCCAGATTTAGCAGAGGGGACAAATCTGTGTAATCCCCATTCCACTGATTGAGCATGCAAAGTTGCAGTGGTCTGAGATGTAGGCGGGCAAACGGAACTATGTCCATTGCCGCTACCATTAGGCCGATTACTTCCATACACTGAGCCACTGACGGCCGAGAAGTGGAATGAAGAGCACGGCAGGAAGTTAGAAGCTTTGATAACCTGACCTCTGTCAGATAAATCTTCATTTCTACTGAATCTATCAGTGTTCCTAGGAAGGAAACTCTTGTGAGAGGGGAGAGAGAACTCTTTTCTTCGTTCACCTTCCACCCGTGAGACCTCAGAAAGGCCAGAACAATGTCCGTATGGGACTTGGCAATTTGAAAAGTCGACGCCTGTATCAGAATGTCGTCTAGGTAAGGAGCCACTGCTATGCCCCGTGGCCTTAGAACCGCCAGTAGGGACCATAGAACCTTCGTAAAGATTCTTGGTGCCGTGGCTAACCCGAAGGGAAGAGCCACAAACTGGTAATGCCTATCTAAGAAGGCGAACCTGAGGAACTGATGATGATCTCTGTGAATCGGAATGTGGAGATAAGCATCCTTTAAGTCCACGGTAGTCATATATTGACCCTCCTGGATCATAGGGAGGATGGTTTGGATGGAACCCTGAGAAATTTGTTTAGGATCTTGAGATCCAAGATTGGTCTGAAAGTTCCCTCTTTTTTGGGAACTATAAACAGATTTGAATAGAAGCCCTGCCCCTGTTCCTCCCTTGGAACTGGGTGGATCACTCCCATAACCAGTAGGTCTTGAACAAAACGTAAGAATGCCTCTCTCTTTATCTGGTTTACAGATAATTGTGAGAGATGAAATCTCCCCTTTGGAGAAGAAGCTTTGAAGTCCAGAAGATAACCCTGGGAAACAATCTCTCATGCCCATGGATCCTGGACGTCTCTTGCCCAAGCCTGGGCGAAGAGAGAAAAGTCTGCCCCCTACTAGATCCGGTCCCGGATCGGGGGCTACTCCTTCATGCTGTCTTAGAGGCAGCCGCAGGTTTCTTGGCCTGCTTCCCCTTGTTCCAAGCCTGGTTAGGTCTCCAGACTGGTTTGGACTGGGCAAAATTTCCCTCTTGTTTTGCATTAGAGGAAACTGAAGCTGCGCCACTCTTGAAGTTTCGAAAGGAACAAAAATTATTCTGTTTGGTCCTTAACTTATTGGACCTATACTGAGGAAGGGCGTGACCTTTTCCTCCAGTAATATCAGAAATGATCTCCTTCAGTCCAGGCCCGAATAGGGTCTGTCCCTTGAAGGGGATTTTAAGAAGCTTAGACTTTGAAGTAACGTCTGCTGACCAGGACTTAAGCCATAGCCCCCTACACGCCAAAATGGCTAAACTTGAATTCTTAGCCATTAGCTTGGCTAAATGAAAAATGGCGTCAGAAATAAAGGAGTTAGCTAACTTAAGAGCTTTAATCCTGTCTAGAATATCGTCTATCGGGGTCTCTACCTGTAGAGCCTCCTCAAGAGACTCAAACCAAAAAGCAGCTGCAGCAGTAACTGGGGCAATGCATGCAAGAGGCTGGAGAATAAAACCTTGATGTATAAAAATGTTCTTAAGGAGACCCTCCAATTTTTTATCCATAGGATCTAGGAAAGCACAACTGTCCTCGACGGGGATAGTTGTACGCTTAGCTAGGGTAGAGACTGCTCCCTCCACCTTAGGAACAGTCTGCCACGAGTCCCGTATGGCGGCATCTATGGGAAACGTCTTTTTGAAAGCAGGAGGGGGAGAGAACGGCACACCTGGTCTATCCCATTCCTTAGTAATAATTTCCGAAAACCTCTTAGGGACTGGAAAAACATCAGTGTAAACAGGCACTGCAAAGTATTTGTCCATTTTACACAATTTCTCTGGAACCACAATGGGGTAAGTGTCATCCAGAGTCGCTAAGACCTCCATAAAGCAATAAGCGGAGGTGTTCAAGCTTAAATTTAAACGCTGTCATTTCAGAATCAGACTGAGGTAACGCCTTCCCTGAGTCTGAAATGTCACCCACAGATAGAAGCTCACCTGCCTCGGCTTCTGGGCATTGTGAGGGTATATCGGACACAGGCATTAAAGCGTCAGAAAGCTCTGTATTAGTTCTAGCTCCAGAGCTGTCTCGCTTTCCTTGTAGCCCTGGCAGTTTGGAGAATACCTCTGAGAGGGTAGCATTTATAACTGCCGCCATGTCCTGTAAGGTAAAATAATTAGACGCGCTAGATGTACTTGGCGTCACTTGAGCGGGAGTTATAGGTTCTGACACATGGGGAGAGCTAGATGGCATAATCTCCCTCTTTTCAGTCAGAGAATCCCCTGGAGATAAATCTTTAAGCGCCATAATATGGTCTTTATAGTTTATAGAAATATCAGTACATTTGGTACACATTCTAACTAGATGGCGAAACCCGATTTACTTCTGTCTGAGAATCATTTAATGCCAAATTCTTATAAGTCAAAATATGCTGTTTGCAATTTATAGACATATCAGTACATTTGGGACACATTCTTAGAGGGGGTTCCACCATGGCTTCAAAACATATTGAACAAGGAGTTTCCTCTATGTCAGACATGTTTAACAGACTAGTAATGAGACAAGCAAGCTTGGAAAACACTTAAATAAAGGTGAAACAGCAATTAAACAAAAACGTTACTGTGCCTTTAAGAGAAAAAAACTAGCACTTAAACTGCAAAACAGTGTAAAAATACAGTTAAGTCTTTGAAAATTTTACAGTGTGTGTAAGGGACTAAAGCAACATTGCACCCACTTGCAAATGGATGATTAACCCCTTAGGCCCCAAACCGGATTGAAAAACGTTAAAAATCAATTGAGCACCTTGCCACAGCACTGCTGAGGCTCCTACCTGCCCTCAAAAACGATTTTGTGCAGAAATAACCCCTTTGAAATGGTCCTCAGATGCCAGAGGAAACCTCTAGGGAAGCTGGATGTCTCAGTCTGAATTAAAACTGCAGTTAGAGTGCTAAAATAGGCCCCTCCCACCATGTTACTGGATGTTAGAAGGGCCTTAAGAAAATACTCCTAGGAGTATCTGACTAGCCATGTGGAAACTAGGCCCCAAATAAAGACTTATCTCCCTCAGAGAAAAAAACGTCCTATTTATGAAATCATGTAAACGTTTTGTCACTAAGTAATATGAATATTAACATGAGTATTACCCTGTTTTGTAAGCATGATCCCAGTTGCTGTTAAATCCCTGCATCAGGCTTACCTCAAATACACAAGGCTCTGTCAGCATTTTCTAGAACTTATTCATCTCTCTAGAAATAAAAATACTGAACATACCTCAAAACAGGTAATCTGCAGACCGTTCCCCCAACTGAAGTTTTCCCATATTCTTCAGTTATGTGTGAGAACAGCAATGGACCTTAGTTACAAACCGCTAAGATCATCAAACCTCCAGGCAGAATTCTTCTTCTAATTTCTGCCTGAGAGTAAAACAGTACAACGCCGGTACCGTTTAAAAATAACAAACTTTTGATTGAAGGTAAAACTACACTAAGTCACCACATATCTCTAGCTACTTCACTTGTCGAGAGTTGCAAGAGAATGACTGGGGGTGGCAGTTAGGGGAGGAGCTATATAGACAGCTCTGTTGTGGGTGTCCTCTTGCAACTTCCTGTTGGGAAGGAGAATATCCCACAAGTAATGGATGAACCTGTGGACTGGATACACCTTACAAGAGAAATATAAGTACAGGTAGCCCTCAGTTTATGCCGGGGTTAGGTTCCAGAAGGAATGGTTGTAAATCGAAACCGTTGTAAATTGAAACCCAGTTTATAACGTAAATTGAAACCCAGTTTATAACGTAAGTCGATGGGAAGTGAGGGAGATAGGTTCCAGGCCCCTCTCAAAATTGTCATAAGTAACACCTAATACATTATTTTTAAAACTTTGAAATGAAGACTTTGAATGCTAAACAGCATTATAAACCTAATAAAATAAACACACAACACAGAATATATAATTAAACTAAGTTAAATGAACAAAAACATTTGCTAAACAGCATTATAAACCTAATAAAATAATCACACAACACAGATTTCACTTGCATTTTTCTGCAAACAGTTATTTCTATTCATTCCGATCTGGACTGATTTATAGACAGGAAGATCTTGTTCCTTTGAAATCTGCTCGATAGCTCAGGTCTGGTTAAACTGATAAATTTCAGCTTCCTTGGCTTTGCTGCAACACAAGCAGACAGCTCCACCTACTGGCTATTTTAATAAATGCACTGCTTCTCAATGCTTTTCAATAGCAGAAAAAAAAAAGGTAAAAAAAAGTAAAAAAAAAAAAAATAGCAGCATGTAAAAAGGATGACTTGCGCATAACAAAATGGTGCCAGTCACTTTTCTTGCAACTTGAACTTCAGCTTCACAAAGCACTGTATTAGCGAAGCACTGTAAAGTGAAGCATGTGTGTGTGTGTATATATATATATATATATATATATATATATATATATATATATATATATATATATATATACATACACACACAGATGGCCCTCGGTTTACGCCGGTTCAATTTGCGCCGTTTCAGAACAACCTTTTTTTTTTTAGTCATGTGACTGCTATTGAAAAGCATTGAGAAAGCAGTGCATTGATTAAAATAGCCAGTAGGTGGAGCTGTCTCTGTTGCAGCAAAGATACACAAGCAGGCTGAAATGAATCGGTGTAGCTAGCTAGACGAGCTATTGAGCAGTTTTTATAGGAAGAAGATCTTCCTGTCTATATATCAGTCCAGATTGGAATGCATAAAAGGAACTGTTTGCAGAAAAAAATGCAAGTAAAGTCTGTGTTGTGTGATTATTTCATACGGTTTATAATGCAGTTTAGCAAATATTTTTGTTCATTTAACTTAGTTTAATTTTAAAAAAAAAAGCTCATTGCAGAAAGTGAAAAAAGTTCTACCCTCTGGGATTCTGTGTTGTCATTTTTTAATTAGGTTTATAATGCTGTTTAGCATTTAAAGTTTTCATTTCAAAGCTTTAAAAATAATGTATTAGGTGTTACTTATGACAATTTTGAGAGGGGCCTGGAACCTACCCTCACTTCCCATTGACTTACATTATAAACTGGGTTTCAATTTACAACCATTCCTTCTGGAACCCAACCCCGGCATAAACTGAGGGATGCATACACACACACAATTTATATATATATATATATATATATATATATATATATATATATATATATATATATATATATATATATATATATATATATATATATATATATATATATATATATACACATATACACACACACATACATACACACACACACACATATATACACACACACACACATATATATATACACACACACATATATATATATATATATATATATATATATACACATATACATACACACAGTGGATATAAAAAGTCTACACACCGCTGTTAAAAGGTCAGGTTTCTGTGATGTTAAAAAAATGAGACAAAGATACAAAGATAAATCATCTCAGAACTTTTTCCACCTTTAATGTGACCTATAAACTGTACAACTCAATTGAAAAACAAACTGAAATCTTTTAGGCAAAGGGAAAAAAAACAAACAAAAAAAAAACATAATTTATGTAAGAACTTACCTGATAAATTCATTTCTTTCATATTAGCAAGAGTCCATGAGCTAGTGACGTATGGGATATACATTCCTACCAGGAGGGGCAAAGTTTCCCAAACCTCAAAATGCCTATAAATACACCCCTCACCACACCCACAATTCAGTTTAACTAATAGCCAAGAAGTGGGGTGATAAGAAAGGAGCGAAAGCATCAAAAATAAGGAATTGGAATAATTGTGCTTTATACAAAAAAATCATCACCACCACAAAAAAGGGTGGGTCTCATGGACCCTTGCTAATATGAAAGAAATGAATTTATCAGGTAAGTTCTTACATAAATTATGTTTTCTTTCATGTAATTAGCAAGAGTCCATGAGCTAGTGACGTATGGGATAGCAGATACCCAAGATGTGGAACTTCCACGCAAGAGTCACTAGAGAGGGAGGGATAAAATAAAGACAGCCAATTCCGCTGAAAAGATAATCCACAACCCAAATCAAAAGTTTTAATCCAAATAATGAAAAAAACTGAAATCATAAGCAGAAGAATCAAACTGAAACAGCTGCCTGAAGTACTTTTCTACCAAAAACTGCTTCAGAAGAAGAGAAAACATCAAAATGGTAGAATTTAGTAAAAGTATGCAAAGAAGACCAAGTTGCTGCTTTGCAAATCTGATCAACAGAAGCTTCATTCCTAAAAGCCCAGGAAGTAGAAACTGACCTAGTAGAATGAGCCGTAATCCTTTGAGGCGGGGACTTCCCCGACTCCACATAAGCATGATGAATCAAAGACTTTAACCAAGACGCCAAAGAAATGGCAGAAGCTTTCTGACCTTTCCTGGAACCAGAAAAGATAACAAATAGACTAGAAGTTTTTCTAAAATCTTTAGTAGCTTCAACATAATATTTCAAAGCTCTTACTACATCCAAAGAATGTAAAGATCTCTCCTTTGAATTCTTAGGATTAGGGCACAATGAAGGGACAACAATTTCTCTACTAATGTTAGAATTCACAACCTTAGGTAAAAATTGAAATGAAGTCCGCAACACCGCCTTATCCTGATGAAAAATCAGAAAAGGAGATTCACAAGAAAGAGCAGATAACTCAGAAACTCTTCTAGCAGAAGAGATGGCCAAAAGGAACAAAACTTTCCAAGAAAGTAATTTAATATCCAGAGAATGTATAGGTTCAAACGGAGGAGCCTGTAAAGCCCTCAGAACCAAATTAAGACTCCAAGGAGGAGAGATTGACTTAATGACAGGCTTGATACGAACTAAAGCCTGCACAAAACAATGAATATCAGGAAGATTAGCAATCTTTCTGTGAAAAAGAACAGAAAGAGCAGAGATTTGTCCTTTCAAAGAACTTGCACATAAACCTTTATCCAAACCATCCTGAAGAAACTGTAAAATTCTAGAAATTCTAAAAGAATGCCAGGAGAACTTATGAGAAGAACACCAAGAAATGTAAGTCTTCCAGACTCGATAATAAATCTTCCTAGACACAGATTTACGAGCCTGTAACATAGTATTAATTACTGAGTCAGAGAAACCTCTATGACTAAGAATCAAGCGTTCAATTTCCATACCTTCAAATTTAATGATTTGAGATCCTGATGGAAAAATGGGCCTTGAGATAGAAGGTCTGGTCTTAACAGAAGTGTCCAAGGTTGGCAACTGGCCATCCGAATGAGATCCGCATACCAAAACCTGTGAGGTCATGCTGGAGCTACCAGCAGTACAAACGAACGTTCCATTAGAATTTTGGAAATCACTCTTGGAAGAAGAACTAGAGGCGGAAAGATATAGGCAGGATAATTCCAAGGAAGCGACAACGCGTCCACTGCTTCCGCCTGAGGATCCCTGGATCTGGACAGATACCTGGGAAGTTTCTTGTTTAGATGAGAGGCCATCAGATCTATTTCTGGAAATCCCCAGATTTGAACAATCTGAAGAAATACCTCTGGGTGAAGAGACAATTCGCCCGGATGTAACGACTGGCGACTGAGATAATCCGCTTCCCAATTGTCTACACCTGGGATGTGAACCGCAGAAATTAGACAGGAGCTGGATTCCGCCCATACAAGTATCCGAGATACTTCTTTCATAGCTTGAGGACTGTGAGTCCCACCTTGATGATTGACATACGCCACGGTTGTGACATTGTCCGTCTGAAAACAAATAAACGACTCTCTCTTCAGAAGAGGCCAGAACTGAAGAGCTCTGAAAATCGCATGGAGTTCCAAAATATTGATTGGTAATCTCGCCTCCTGAGATTCCCAAACCCCCTGCGCTGTCAGAGATCCCCATACAGCTCCCCAACCTGAAAGACTTGCATCTGTTGAGATCACAGTCCAGGTTGGGCGAACAAAAGAGGCCCCTTGAATTAAACGATGGTGGTCCAACCACCAAGTTAGAGAAGACCGAACATTGGGATTTAAAGATATTATTTGTGATATCCTTGTATAATCCCTGCACCACTGGTTCAGCATACAAAGCTGAAGAGGTCTCATGTGAAAACGAGCAAAGGGGATCGCGTCCGATGCAGCAGTCATGAGACCTAGAATTTCCATGCAAAAAGCTACCGAAGGGAATGATTGAGACTGAAGGGTTTCGACAAGCTGAAACCAACTTCAGACGTCTCTTTTCTGTTAGAGACAAAGTCATGGACACTGAATCTATTTGAAAGCCCAAAAAGGTTACCTTTGTCTGAGGAATCAAAGAACTCTTTGGTAAATTGATCCTCCAACCATGATTTTGAAGAAACAACACAAGTTGATTCGTATGAGATTCTGCAGAATGTAAAGACTGAGCAAGTACCAAGATATCGTCCAAATAAGGAAATACCGCAATACTCTGTTCTCTGATTACAGAGAGAAGGGCACCGAGAACCTTTGAAAAGATCCTTGGAGCTGTTGCTAGGCCAAACGGAAGGGCAACAAACTGGTAATGCTTGTCTAGAAAAGAGAATCTCAGAAACTGATAGTGATCTGGATGAATCGGAATATGAAGATATGCATCCTGTAAATCTATTGTGGACATATAATGCCCTTGCTGAACAAAAGGCAGAATAGTCCTTATAGTCACCATTTTGAATGTTGGTATTCTTACATAACGATTCAATATTTTTAGATCCAGAACTGGTCTGAAGGAATTCTCCTTCTTTGGTACAATGAATAGATTTGAATAAAACCCCAGCCCCTGTTCCAGAACTGGAACTGGTACAATTACCCCAGCCAACTCTAGATCTGAAACACATTTCAGAAATGCCTGAGCCTTCACTGGGTTTACTGGAATGCGAGAGAGAAAAAATCTTCTCACAGGAGGTCTTATCTTGAAACCTATTCTGTATCCTTGAGAAACAATGTTCTGAATCCAAAGACTGTGAATGGAATTGATCCAAATATCTTTGAAAAATCGTAACCTGCCCCCTACCAGCTGTGCTGGAATGAGGGCCGCACCTTCATGCGGATTTAGGAGCTGGTTTTGACTTCCTGAAAGGCTTGGATTTATTCCAGACTGGAGAAGGTTTCCAAACGTTCCTTTAGGGGAAGGTTCAGGCTTCTGTTCTTTATTCTGACGAAAAGAACGAAAACGATTAGCAGCCCTGTATTTACCTTTAGATTTTTTGTCCTGAGGCAAAAAGGTTCCTTTCCCCACAGTAACAGTTGAAATAATAGAATCCAATTGTGAACCAAATAATTTATTACCTTGGAAAGAAAGAGAAAGCAAAGTTGACTTAGAGGTCATATCTGCATTCCAAGATTTAAGCCATAAAGCTCTTCTAGCTAAGATAGCTAAAGACATATACCTGACATCAATTCTAATGATATCAAAAATGGCATCACAAATAAAGTTATTAGCATGTTGAAGAAGTTTAACAATGCTATAAGCATTATGGTCTGACACTTGTTGCGCTAAAGCCTCCAAACAGAAAGTTGAAGCTGCAGCAACATCAGCCAAAGAAATAGCAGGTCTAAGAAGATTACCTTAACATAAATAAGCTCTCCTTAGAAAGGATTCAATCTTCCTGTCTAAAGGGTCCTTAAAGGAAGTACTATCCGCCGTAGGAATAGTAGTACGCTTAGCAAGAGTAGAGATAGCCCCATCAACTTTAGGGATTTTATCCGAAAACTCTAATCTATCAGATGGCACAGGGTACAATTTCTTAAATCTTTGAGAAGGAGTAAATGAAGTACCCAGACTATTCCATTCCCTAGAAATTACTTCTGAAATAGCGTCAGGAACTGGAAAAACTTCAGGAATAACTACACGAGGTTTAAAAACCGAATTTAAACGCTTAGTAGATTTAGTATCAAGAGGACTAGACTCCTCCATATCTAATGCAATTAACACTTCTTTAAGTAAAGAACAAATAAACTCCATCTTAAATAAATATGAAGATTTATCAGTGTCAATATCTGAGGCAGAATCTTCTGAGCCAGATAGATCCTCATCAGAAACAGAAAAGTCAGAATGATGACGGTCACCTAAAAATTCATCTGAAATATGAGAAGTTTTAAAAGACCTTTTACGTTTACTGGAAGGAGGAATAACAGACAGAGCCTTCCTAATATATTTAGAAACAAATTCTTTAACAGGGACATCCTGAACATTAGATGTTGAAGGAACAACAACAGGTAATGGATTATTTACTAATGGAAATACAATCTGCATTAGAAAGTTTATCATGACAGTTATCACAAACAACAGCTGGAGGAACAGTTACCAAAAGTTTACAACATATGCACTTAACTTTGGTAGAACCAGCATCAGGCAGCGTCTTTCCAGAAGTAGATTCTGATCCAGGGTCATGTTGAGACATCTTGCAATATGTAATAGAAAAAACAACATATAAAGCAAAATTATCAAATTCCTTAAATGACAGTTTCAGGAATGGGAAAAAATGCCAAATGAACAAGCCTCTAGCAACCAGAAGCAATGAAAAATGAGACTGCAATAATGTGAAAAAAAGGTGGAGACAAGAATGACGCCCACATTTTTTGGCGCTAAAAATGACGCCCACATTATTGGTGCCAAGTACAACGCCTATATTTTTTGGCGCCAAGTATGACGCCACATCCTGTGACGCCGAAAACAACGCCCACAATTTTGGCGCAAAAAAACGTCTGAACGTCAAATATGACGCAACCATACGCAAACTTCCGGCGTCAATTAAGGTGCCGGAAAACAGAATTTATGTTTACCTGATAAATTTCTTTCTCCAACGGTGTGTCCGGTCCACGGCGTCATCCTTACTTGTGGGATATTCTCTTCCCCAACAGGAAATGGCAAAGAGCCCAGCAAAGCTGGTCACATGATCCCTCCTAGGCTCCGCCTACCCCAGTCATTCGACCGACGTTAAGGAGGAATATTTGCATAGGAGAAACCATATGGTACCGTGGTGACTGTAGTTAAAGAAAATAAAATATCAGACCTGATTAAAAAAAACAGGGCGGGCCGTGGACCGGACACACCGTTGGAGAAAGAAATTTATCAGGTAAACATAAATTCTGTTTTCTCCAACATAGGTGTGTCCGGTCCACGGCGTCATCCTTACTTGTGGGAACCAATACCAAAGCTTTAGGACACGGATGAAGGGAGGGAGCAAATCAGGTCACCTAAATGGAAGGCACCACGGCTTGCAAAACCTTTCTCCCAAAAATAGCCTCAGAAGAAGCAAAAGTATCAAACTTGTAAAATTTGGTAAAAGTGTGCAGTGAAGACCAAGTCGCTGCCCTACATATCTGATCAACAGAAGCCTCGTTCTTGAAGGCCCATGTGGAAGCCACAGCCCTAGTGGAATGAGCTGTGATTCTTTCGGGAGGCTGCCGTCCGGCAGTCTCGTAAGCCAATCTGATGATGCTTTTAATCCAAAAAGAGAGAGAGGTAGAAGTTGCTTTTTGACCTCTCCTTTTACCTGAATAAACAACAAACAAGGAAGATGTTTGTCTAAAATCCTTTGTAGCATCTAAATAGAATTTTAGAGCGCGAACAACATCCAAATTGTGCAACAAACGTTCCTTCTTTGAAACTGGTTTTGGACACAGAGAAGGTACGATAATCTCCTGGTTAATGTTTTTGTTAGAAACAACTTTTGGAAGAAAACCAGGTTTAGTACGTAAAACCACCTTATCTGCATGGAACACCAGATAAGGAGGAGAACACTGCAGAGCAGATAATTCTGAGACTCTTCTAGCAGAAGAAATCGCAACTAAAAACAAAACTTTCCAAGATAATAACTTAATATCAACGGAATGTAAGGGTTCAAACGGAACCCCCTGAAGAACTGAAAGAACTAAATTGAGACTCCAAGGAGGAGTCAAAGGTTTGTAAACAGGCTTGATTCTAACCAGAGCCTGAACAAAGGCTTGAACATCTGGCACAGCTGCCAGCTTTTTGTGAAGTAATACCGACAAGGCAGAAATCTGTCCCTTCAGGGAACTTGCAGATAATCCTTTTTCCAATCCTTCTTGAAGGAAGGATAGAATCCTAGGAATCTTAACCTTGTCCCAAGGGAATCCTTTAGATTCACACCAACAGATATATTTTTTCCAAATTTTATGGTAAATCTTTCTAGTCACAGGCTTTCTGGCCTGAACAAGAGTATCGATAACAGAATCTGAGAATCCTCGCTTCGATAAAATCAAGCGTTCAATCTCCAAGCAGTCAGCTGGAGTGAAACCAGATTCGGATGTTCGAACGGACCCTGAACAAGAAGGTCTCGTCTCAAAGGTAGCTTCCAAGGTGGAGCCGATGACATATTCACCAGATCTGCATACCAAGTCCTGCGTGGCCACGCAGGAGCTATCAAGATCACCGACGCCCTCTCCTGCTTGATCCTGGCTATCAGCCTGGGGATGAGAGGAAATGGCGGGAACACATAAGCTAGTTTGAAGGTCCAAGGTGCTACTAGTGCATCCACTAGAGCCGCCTTGGGATCCCTGGATCTGGCCCCGTAGCAAGGAACTTTGAAGTTCTGACGAGAGGCCATCAGATCCATGTCTGGAATGCCCCACAGGTGAGTGACTTGGGCAAAGATTTCCGGATGGAGTTCCCACTCCCCCGGATGCAATGTCTGCCGACTCAGAAAATCCGCTTCCCAATTTTCCACTCCTGGGATGTGGATAGCAGACAGGTGGCAGGAGTGAGACTCCGCCCAAAGAATAATTTTGGTTACTTCTTCCATCGCTAGGGAACTCCTTGTTCCCCCCTGATGGTTGATGTACGCAACAGTCGTCATGTTGTCTGATTGAAACCGTATGAACCTGGTCCTCGCAAGCTGGGGCCAGGCCTGGAGAGCATTGAATATCGCTCTCAGTTCCAGAATATTTATCGGTAGAAGAGATTCTTCCCGAGACCAAAGACCCTGAGCTTTCAGGGATCCCCAGACCGCGCCCCAGCCTATCAGACTGGCGTCGGTCGTGACAATGACCCACTCTGGTCTGTGGAACATCATCCCTTGAGACAGATTGTCCAGGGACAGCCACCAACGGAGTGAGTCTCTGGTTCTCTGATTTACTTGTATCTTCGGAGACAAGTCTGTATAGTCCCCATTCCACTGACTGAGCATGCACAGTTGTAATGGTCTTAGATGAATGCGCGCAAAAGGAACTATGTCCATCGCCGCCACCATCAACCCGATCACTTCCATGCACTGAGCTATGGAAGGAAGAGGAACGGAATGAAGTATCCGACAAGAGTCCAGAAGCTTTGTTTTTCTGGCCTCTGTTAGAAAGATCCTCATTTCTAAGGAGTCTATAATTGTTCCCAAGAAGGGAACCCTTGTTGACGGGGATAGAGAACTCTTTTCCACGTTCACTTTCCAGCCGTGAGATCTGAGAAAGGCCAGGACAATGTCCGTGTGAGCCTTTGCTTGAGGAAGGGACGACGCTTGAATCAGAATGTCGTCCAGGTAAGGTACTACTGCAATGCCCCTTGGTCTTAGCACCGCTAGAAGGGACCCTAGTACCTTTGTGAAAATCCTTGGAGCAGTGGCTAATCCGAAAGGAAGCGCCACGAACTGGTAATGTTTGTCCAGGAATGCAAACCTTAGGAACCGATGATGTTCCTTGTGGATAGGAATATGTAGATACGCATCCTTTAAATCCACCGTGGTCATGAATTGACCTTCCTGGATGGAAGGAAGGATAGTTCGAATGGTTTCCATCTTGAACGATGGGACCTTGAGAAATTTGTTTAAGATCATGAGATCTAGGATTGGTCTGAACGTTCCCTCTTTTTTGGGAACTATGAACAGATTGGAGTAGAACCCCATCCCTTGTTCTCTTAATGGAACAGGATGAATCACTCCCATTTTTAACAGGTCTTCTACACAATGTAAGAACGCCTGTCTTTTTATGTGGTCTGAAGACAACTGCGACCTGTGGAACCTCCCCCTTGGGGGAAGTCCCTTGAATTCCAGAAGATAACCCTGGGAGACTATTTCTAGCGCCCAAGGATCCAGAACATCTCTTGCCCAAGCCTGAGCGAAGAGAGAGAGTCTGCCCCCCACCAGATCCGGTCCCGGATCGGGGGCCAATATTTCATGCTGTCTTGGTAGCAGTGGCAGGTTTCTTGGCCTGCTTTCCCTTGTTCCAGCCTTGCATTGGTCTCCAAGCTGGCTTGGCCTGAGAAGTATTACCCTCTTGCTTAGAGGACGTAGCACCTTGGGCTGGTCCGTTTTTACGAAAGGGACGAAAATTAGGTCTATTTTTTGCCTTGAAGGGCCGATCCTGAGGAAGGGCGTGGCCCTTACCCCCAGTGATATCAGAGATAATCTCTTTCAAGTCAGGACCAAACAGCGTTTTCCCCTTGAAAGGAATGTTTAGTAGCTTGTTCTTGGAAGACGCATCAGCCGACCAAGATTTCAACCAAAGCGCTCTGCGCGCCACAATAGCAAACCCAGAGTTCTTAGCCGCTAACTTAGCCAATTGCAAAGAGGCGTCTAGAGTGAAAGAATTAGCCAATTTGAGAGCATTGATTCTGTCCATAATCTCCTCATAAGGAGGAGAGTCACTATCGAGCACCTTAAGCAGTTCATCAAACCAGAAATATGCGGCAGTAGTGACAGGGACAATGCATGAAATGGGTTGTAGAAGGTAACCCTGCTGAACAAACATCTTTTTAAGCAAACCTTCTAATTTTTTATCCATAGGATCTTTGAAAGCACAACTATCCTCTATGGGAATAGTGGTGCGTTTGTTTAAAGTAGAAACCGCTCCCTCGACCTTGGGGACTGACTGCCATAAGTCCTTTCTGGGGTCGACCATAGGAAACAATTTTTTAAATATGGGGGGAGGGACGAAAGGAATACCGGGCCTTTCCCATTCTTTATTAACAATGTCCGCCACCCGCTTGGGTATAGGAAAAGCTTCTGGGAGCCCCGGCACCTCTAGGAACTTGTCCATTTTACATAGTTTCTCTGGGATGACTAAATTTTCACAATCATCCAGAGTGGATAATACCTCCTTAAGCAAAATGCGGAGATGTTCCAATTTAAATTTAAATGTAATCACATCAGATTCAGCCTGCTGAGAAATGTTCCCTAAATCAGTAATTTCTCCCTCAGACAAAACCTCCCTGGCCCCCTCAGATTGGGTTAGGGGCCCTTCAGAGATATTAATATCAGCGTCGTCATGCTCTTCAGTAACTAAAACAGAGCAGCCACGCTTACGCTGACAAGGGTTAATTTTGGCTAAAATGTTTTTGACAGAATTATCCATTACAGCCGTCAATTGTTGCATAGTAAGGAGTATTGGCGCGCTAGATGTACTAGGGGCCTCCTGAGTGGGCAAGACTCGTGTAGACGAAGGAGGGAATGATGCAGTACCATGCTTACTCCCCTCACTTGAGGAATCATCTTGGGCATCATTGTCATTATCACATAAATCACATTTATTTAAATGAATAGGAATTCTGGCTTCCCCACATTCAGAACACAGTCTATCTGGTAGTTCAGACATGTTAAACAGGCATAAACTTGATCAGAAAGTACAAAAAACGTTTTAAAATAAAACCGTTACTGTCACTTTAAATTTTAAACTGAACACACTTTATTACTGCAATTGCGAAAAAACATGAAGGAATTGTTCAAAATTCACCAAATTTTCACCACAGCGTCTTAAAGCCTTGAAAATATTGCACACCAATTTTGGAAGCTTTAACCCTTAAAATAACGGAACCGGAGCCGTTTTAAGCTTTAAACCCCTTTACAGTCCCTGGTATCTGCTTTGCTGAGACCCAACCAAACCCAAAGGGGAATACGATACCAAATGACGCCTTCAGAAAGTCTTTTCTAAGTATCAGAGCTCCTCTCACATGCGACTGCATGCCATGCCTCTCAAAAACAAGTGCGCAACACCGGCGCGAAAATGAGACTCTGCCTATGCTTTGGGAAAGCCCCTAAAGAATAAGGTGTCTAAAACAGTGCCTGCCGATATTATTATATCAAAATACCCAGATAAAATGATTCCTCAAGGCTAAATATGTGTTAATAATCAATCGATTTAGCCCAGAAAAAGTCTACAGTTTAAATAAGCCCTTGTGAAGCCCTTATTTACAATCGTAATAAACATGGCTTACCGGATCCCATAGGGAAAATGACAGCTTCCAGCATTACATCGTCTTGTTAGAATGTGTCATACCTCAAGCAGCAAGGGACTGCAAACTGTTCCCCCAACTGAAGTTAATTGCTCTCAAC